>NC_065562.1:19902992-20202992 GCF_022605725.1 Anthonomus grandis grandis
AAGACAAGGCGAGATCGGGCGGCGATCTGGGCTGGATGACCAGGGGCTCGATGGTGGGGCCCTTCCAGGAGGCCGCCTTCGCCCTGCCCGTTTCCACCGTCAATAATCCGGTGTACACGGACCCCCCGGTGAAAACAAAGTTCGGTTATCACATTATAATGGTCGAAGGCAAAAAGTAATAAATGATATTTAAAAAAAAACATTATGTGTGTTTCTGTATGCATTTATTGATGAAGTTACATAAACAATTCCGAGCGGTTTTCTCTGCCCAGTAGGGCCACGGGGCCCTGCTTGATCAGTTCCACGAATATTGCAAGGATTCTCCTCCATTCGTGCATAAAATGATAATTCTACAATAAAATAATAAGGTCAAAAAACAAACAAACAAATCAACAAACTTGCCTCAATATTAAAAAACAAGGGCAACATGGACACAGGTAGGGTGCGACCCCTCAGTTCATCTGCGGGGGATAATTTAATGTTATTATCCATCAGTTGCAACAACAGCCCCAAAAAGGTCTTGTGTCTGCTGGTCAGGTTGTCCTGGATCAGCCCCAAGATGTCTCCGGCAACCACTTCGGGGCTGATGTTCCCATTGTCATTGTCCAGTGCTAAGGATTGTATGTGTTCGGGTATAAGGGACTTTTTCAAGCGAGTGAGGTAGACGTAGAGGGCATGTGAGGCCTCCAGTCTCCAGCCGGCGTCAAGCATGTTCCTTACAGTGCGCACTGAGCCTAGAATAGGTTTTGTCAAGAATAAGTGGAAATTGTGAGTTTATTACCATTTTCTATGCAGACAACGATTTCATTGACAATCCCTTGATGGGCCAAACCGTCCCCCACTTGCAGCAGCCAGCGGTTGCCCGGAAACCTCACATCTGAAAAGTGGGTTTATGTTAATGAGAATCTAAATTTACCAAAGGGTTTAGTAAGGAGTTCGGCTCACTATCGAGAAATTACTTCTCAGCACCGTAATGATCTCTCTCACTGCCTCCAGGCTGTTTTCCGTTAAAATGTCCTTTTCCGAGCAGCGTAGGCATTGTTTGAATCTGTAAAATGGTGCTTATTTTATACGGTGAATGTGCTTTAAAGTTAAAGAGTTACCCGGACAGTAGGTTCCCCATTAAAATCACACTGGAATTTCGAAACTGTTTGACAAATTCAAATTTACGCGGTCAAGCGACAGCGTACGTCATCGTATTGACAAGTCATACAGGGTTGCCAACATTATCTCTTTTTTTTTACTAAGAGAGTATTAATGAGAAAGTTCACACACTACAAGACCTATTTTGCAAAAGAATAATAAATTTTCTTAATAAAATTCTAATTTATTACAAAAATGCGGCATTTTCCGCTAGTCGCCGTCTTAAATTTAGATCCAACGGCAACCTTGTCATTTTCATATGTCAAAATTTGACAGATGTCAATGACAGTTTGACACGAGCCGGTTGTTTGGCTTGTAAGCCAAAATTCATTACTTTATTTTGCTATTTTTCATGTTTTAATTCGAATTAGTGATAATCCAAGCAATTGTGTTCAAAAAATAGTGATTTCCTTTTTCCAAGATGGCTTTGGTGTGTGCCAGTAAGTGTTTCTATTATATTATTATATGCATGAATAGTTTGTCCCAGCTCCCTTAACCTCTGTGAAATAACATACATTTACATTAAATCCTTTTAATATATGGAAATAAATGGGGTCTATATTAAGCTTATTAGGGCACACATTTATACGCTTTAGCGCTATAATTATAGCAAAAAAACAGTTAGGTAGCTTATAATCTGGAGCCTCGGATTTGAGGTTATGTCAATCCCATTAAACCGAACATTTCAGTTTCCAATGAAGTGCCAGAGCACCCCGTGGTCTCCCCCTCATCTGGGGCCGTATTCGAAAAGCGAATCATCGAAAAGTACATACAAGAAAACGGAGTGGACCCCATAAGTGGCAAGGAACTACACGTAGAAGAGCTAATCGATATAAAAAGTGAGTTTCCACCCGCTGTGCGAGGCACAAAATTTTACACTCTTAACACGTCCTACAGCCCCCCCGATAGTGAAACCGAAACCCCCCAGTGCCACAAGCATTCCGGCCACCCTAAAACTTCTGCAAGACGAATGGGACGCTGTGATGCTCTACAGTTTCACTCAGCGACAGCAGTTGCAGACTGCGAGACAGGAATTGAGCCACGCCCTGTATCAACACGACGCGGCCTGTAGGGTGATCGCGAGGTTAAATAAGGAGGTGACGGCGGCCAGAGAAGCCCTGGCCACCCTGAAACCGCAAGCGGGCGTCACGGTGGTACCGCAACCGGCGGTGGCGGCCGAGCCGTCGGGCGTGGCCGCCCAACCGGTAGAACAGGCCGGAATGAGTGCCGAGGTGATACAGAAGTTACAAGAGAAGGCCACAATATTGACCCAGGAGAGGAAGAAACGAGGCAAAACGGTTCCGGAGGAGTTGGCCACGCATGAGAACATTCGAAGCTTTAAAACCCTCGCCTCCCTTATTGTGAGTGGTTGGGGTTTCGTGCGGGGAGTGATTTTTTTAATTTGGATTTTTCAAGGGTCTCCACTCGGCCAGTATTCCTGGAATTTTGGCTCTGGATGTGCACCGCAGTGACACCAGCAAGGTCCTTACGGGAGGAAACGACAAGAATGCCATAGTGTTCAACAAGGACTCGGAACAAGTGGTGGCCATCTTGAAAGGTCACACCAAGAAGGTCACCAAGGTCATTTACCATAGCAACGAGGATATAGTGTTGACCGCCTCCCCGGATTCTTCTATTAGGGTGTGGCACGTGCCCACCTCCCAGACCACTTTGTTGCTGCGTTGCCACGACGGGCCTGTTACAGGGTTGTCGCTTCATCCCACCGGGGATTATGTACTGAGCACCTCGGAGGATCAGCATTGGGCCTTTTCGGATATTAACACTGGACGGTTGCTTACTAAAGGTAAGAGTGGTTTATTGTATTATTTTTTTTTTATTTAATAAATTAGTTGTTTTTGCTATGTCTTTTAGGGTTTTAGCCTATTTTCGAGTATTGCAGAAATTGTACAAAATTTAGTACAATTTTAAAAAACACTCATTATTACAGTATTTTATTTTTCCAGTATTTTTTTCCGAATTTTGTTACACCTTGTATCAAAAAATTAACTTACTTCCAGGGATTGTACAAAATTTAGTACAAATTCAAAGTTTATATGTTTTTAATTAAGTTTTTGAGTTTTTTTCCCATATTTCCAATTTATTTCTTTAAATTGTACAATATTTTTACAAAGCAATGTACTTACTTCCAAGAATTGTACAATTACAAAAATTAAATGTTATAGATTCTAATCAAAGATTTTGCTTCTCAGTGTTTTTTCCCAATATGCATTTCTTAAATGCATAATATCCTGTAGGTACAAAATTATTAACTCACTCCCACGGATTATAAAAATTGTACAAAATTAACAACAATTAAAAAAAAAATTAACATTTTCAATTAATTTCTAATATTTTAGCGTTTTTCAATTTTTTTTCTAATTGTACAAAATCTTGTACAATACATTTATCGGCCAATAATTGTTCAAAATTGAGTACAATTTCAAATTTTATATGATTTTGATTATTTTATCGTTTTTGAGTTTTTTTCCCATATTTCCATTAATTGTACAACATCTTGTACAAAACAATTCATTTATCTCCAAGGATTGTAAAAATTGTACAAAATTTAGCATGGTTAAAAAAAAAAGTTTTTTTTTTAATTTCTGTTTATTTCTTTAAATTGTACAATTTTTTCACAAAGTAATTAACCTACTTCCAAGAATTGTACAAATTTTTGTACAATTAAAAACAATAAATGTTATAGATTCTAATCAAATTTTTTTGCTTCTTAGCGTTTTTTCACAAATATATCCTGTACAAAATTGTTAACTTACTCCCACAAATTGTACAAAATTAGCAACAATTAAAAAAAAATTAACGTTTTCAATTAATTTCTCATATTTTAGCATTTTTCGAATTTTTTTCTAATTGTACAAAATCTTGTACAATACATTTAACGGCTAATAATTGTACAAATTTGAGTACAATTTTAAAAAAAATAATTTTTGGGTATTTTTTTTTGTTTTTAATATTTTCTATTAATATTTCTTAATTGTACAACATCCTATACAATCCTTCCAAGGCTTTTAAATCTATACAAACTTTAATACAATTATAAAAAAACCAAATTTAATACCTACAATTATTTTTTTTTGTTTAATTTCCCATATTTCCTAATTGTACAAAATCTTGTACAAATCTACTTTTTCAGTATCGGACAATACGAACGTGCCGTTGACCACCGCCCAACTGCACCCCGACGGTTTGATCTTCGGCACCGGCACCGCCGACTCGCAAGTGAAAATTTGGGACTTGAAGGAGCAGAGCAACGTTGCCAACTTTACCGGTCACTCGGGTGCGATAACGACGATCTCGTTCTCGGAAAACGGTTACTACTTGGCAACGGCGGCAGACGACGCCTGCGTGAAACTGTGGGACTTACGGAAGCTGAAGAATTTCAAAACGTTACAACTGGACGAGGGCTATCAGATCAGGGATTTGTGTTTCGATCAGAGCGGCACGTATTTAGCGGTCGCCGGTACCGACGTCAGGTATGTCCAATTTTTTAATAATTGTACAATTTTCGTTTTTTGCACCGTTTACAGTAATTGTACAACTTTTTAATAATTGTACAATTTTTCAATAATTGTACAATTTTTGTTTTTTGCACCGTTTATATTAATTGTACAATTTTTCATCAATTGTACAATTTTCCAATAATTGTACAATTTTTTTTTTAGGGTCTACTTATGTAAACAGTGGCAAGAGTTGAAGGTGTTTAACGATCATACGGCTGCAGCGACCGGAGTGAGATTTGGCAAACACGCGCGATTCATCGCCTCCACCTCGATGGACCGGACTTTGAAATTGTACGGACTCGATTAATTGTTTTTTGTTTTTGTACATTTAAGTTCCAGTTTGACGAGTTAATTAAGTTCTTTTAGTATATTAGTGATTTAATGATATATAAAGAAAAATATGATAGAAGGGGCTAGGTAGTCACTTGTTTTGTCGTATATGTAACCTCGGAAATTCTATGTAATAAAATGATAATTTAATATTAAAACGGTTGTTTTATTTCACTTTGTTGAAAATTGTACAAAATTTTGTACAATTGATTTTTTTTACTGCAAGAGGAACTTTTTTGAACGTGAATTTATGAACACTAATGGTATTATAAAATGGTGAATGCACCAGGCAAACTTTCAATTTACTATAACTTTTAAACGTCTTAGTCGATTTTAATAATTCTTCTTTTATTGGAAAGCTAACAGTCCTGGGGTCATTTTAACATACATTTATTATAGAGGGCGAGTTTAAATATAGCTTATTTAACGCTTAATAATGTTATAGTCTGTATAACTTCCTTAATATGATTTTTTCGGTGAAAACTCTAGAGAGCAAAAAGATAGAGCATAAGATTTTCTACAAAAAACTGTTAATAACATTTTTTCTATTTCCAATAGGTTTTGATATAATTGCCGTTTTATAAAATGGCGAATGCGCCGGACTCACGGTTAACCTGCTTTAAACCGCCATAATTATTGAACAAATCAACCAATCGTGATGATTCTTTTTTTATTCAATAGTCAATAGTCTTGTTATCATTTTCATATATTTTTCTTACAGGGGGCGAGTTTAAATATAACTTTATTAACGCTTTTTTACCTTATAGTCTTTATATCTATCTTAATATGATTTTTTTGCTAAAAACTGTAGAGGATAAATAGAAAGAGTTTCCAATTTTCTATAAGAAACCATCAACAGTTATTTTAAATTTTCAATAGATTTTGAAATATTTGCTGCTTTATAAAATGGTGGATGCGCCGGGCCTAGTTTTGACACATTTAAACCACGATAACTCTTAAATAAATCAATCGATTGTAACGGTTCTTTTTTTGTTCAAAAGCCAACAGTCCTGTGGTCTTTTTTAGGTATTTTTTTTATCCAACGCAAGTTTAGTTATTACTAATTTAGTGCTTATTTGTCTTCTAGGCCCTATAACTTCCTTATTATAATTTTTCCGTTGAAAACCCTAGAGAGCAAAAAGATAGAGCATAAAATTTTCTACAAAAAACTATTTAAAAAAAAAAATATATTTTCAATAGATATTGACATAATTGTCGTTTTATATTATGGCGAATGCGCCGGGCACAGCCTTGAACAACTTAAAATCGCAATAACTTTCGAACGAATTAACCGATTATAATGATTCTTTTTTTGTAAGAAAGCTCATAGATTAACGAATATATATTAAACGTAATAAAACAACATTAAGTATTAAAAAAAGTGTTTATTCATGACCGAAAAAAACAACTGAAAAATGCTCTTGTGTAGTGGTCTTCGTTTTGACGAATTATTAAAAAAAAAAATATAAAACATGTATAAAAGAAAAACAAAACAAGAGTCAGTCTTAAAAATGAAACAATTGAAAAAAACAAACGCTTAGTTCTCCTCGACTTCGCCCTCTTGATCTTCGTCAAACTCCGCCTCCTCGTCAGCGGTCGCTTCTTGATACTGCTGATACTCGGCCACTAGATCGTTCATGTTCGACTCGGCTTCGGTGAATTCCATTTCATCCATACCTACATATAAAAGTGTCATTTTGGATAATTAAGACGTTAAACAAGACCTACCTTCTCCGGTGTACCAGTGCAAGAAAGCCTTACGTCTGAACATGGCGGTGAATTGTTCGGAAATACGTTTGAACAATTCCTGAATGGCCGTCGAGTTTCCGATGAAGGTGGCGGACATTTTAAGACCCCTGGGGGGGATGTCGCACACCGCCGTTTTCACGTTATTCGGGATCCATTCGACGAAGTAGCTGCTGTTCTTGTTTTGGATGTTCAACATTTGTTCGTCCACTTCTTTCATGGACATGCGGCCTAAAAAACAATTGAAGTTGTCCTCTGACCCCTAACTAAACCAAGCTGGTAATAAGGAATGTTATACATATGGGTGGCGCCATCTAGTTTCAGATAGGAACACGGGTTTCCGTAATGTCGTCGGTAATTCAGAGTTCTGTAATGTCTGTCACAAACGTCAGTCTTATAAGATGTTAAATATTATCCGGTTGACAGGAGCATATTAAAGTGGCTTAAGACAATTCGCATGTGTCACCACTGAACCGATTTAATTCCCAGTGCTACCAACACAAATGTGCAAATGCTTTAAAAAAATAAATAAACGGATATTTTAAGGTTAGATGTTAATTTTTCATTAAATAATTTCATCATCACGGGTTATACTATTCAAATTTTTAACTAATTAATTAGTCAGCTCAACTAGTTTTTTTTTTAAATAGGTTGGCAATAGTTGACACCTATTTAGTCTCAAGGTAGAACCCCTTTCTTAATCCTCTCATGTAAACACTAGCCAAACTGAATTACTTGTGCCCCTATAAACTTAATAATGATTGTTATAAATATAGGTAGCGCCATCTAGTTTAAGACAAGGCTATTTCTAAATCATTTATACGTAGAAACCATGGTTACTGCAATGTCGGTAATTAAGATTCCTGTAACGTCTGTCACTAATGTCAATGTCATAATTTATGGGTGCTTCGGTTTTTATGTATTTCAAACTTTTTGTTTACATTAAAATGAGTAGAAAAACAGTTTCGTGAGTGTTTATTTAAAATCCTCAGGTCTCACAATTTCAATCAGGATCCACTAAGGGTTTTAGTGTTGCCTGGTGTCCAACTATAAAAAGTGTATTTACAATATAAATCCTTGTAAATTGTTTGTTTCAATAACCATTGAATCAAGGCACTAATTACTTATTATTTTTATTGCAGCAGTTTAATAGGCTTTCTTAGCACCAAAGTTGGATTTAATTAGCCTCGGATAGATGCACAAAAGTTGTAAATGATAAGATTGTTAAATAATTTAAGATTTGTTAAGTAAAAAGAGCGTTTTTGGCTGTGTTGGTATGGTACATGACTTGCTTTCGATAGTATTTACTTCCACTAATTTTTAGTGCTATTAGAATAATTGTAAGATTAGTTATTGGAATTGTATCTGTAATTGGCCTTTTTACTGTTAATACATTATAAATAAATAAAAATATTATTAATGGAACACACTTTTGTAGCTACACATAACCTCAAAGTTTCCGAGTGAAGTGTGCAAAACCCTGTTTCTCATTTTTCCTTTAATATTCATTAAATATGTTATCAGTATACTTTATAATAATTAAATTTAATATATTTTATACATAAATGTTTAATATAAAAACAGTGTTATTGAATGAGATATTATTGACGAAATCCATTGTTCGGGAGTACTTACTATTTTGAAAAATAGTGATGTTGGCCAAGGATTTCTTACTGGTAAGCTATTGGGGTGGGTGGGGGGTGTAAGGGTGGTTTTAATAAAAAAAAGATCTTTGCACAAAATAATTTCCTTAAAGGAGTAATAAAAATATTGGCGAGGAAAAAAAGTGTAACTTTTGTATCGATGCTCTTCTTACATAACCTCAGATTTTCTAGTATTGGTTGTTTTAAATGTATATTAAAAAAATACTTTGACACTACAATTTATTGTTTGTATACAGGGTGTCCCAATAAGTAATGGTAAATAATTTAACTGCAAATTTGTTTCAAATAATAAATGAGGTTAAGTGAAATTTTCCTAGTCGGAAAGTCAAAGACTACCAAGATATGGTTACTTAATGTAATATTCTTGAATTTTAACCATAAATTTAACCGTTTTTAATTATTTAAAAAGTTCTTAAAACCCTGAAAGTTTGAAGTCTCTAGGTGCCGCCAATAAAGAGTTATTAAGAAAAAATCAGTCAAAAAAGGGGTTTATATTTGTTAACACAGCTCACCCTGTATAATACCTAGCGCCACGAGTAATACCTCTATTTAATCCTCAAGGATCAAGCTTTCAAACGGTGTAAACAAAAAAAAATTAAAAAATTTTTTAGAAGTAGAAAAATTTTCTCGAAAAATTCTCTTTTTTTTTTTTTCGAAAAAATTTTTTTTTTAAGTTTGAGCTCGTTTATCTCGGAAGCAGTCGGTTTTTGAAAAAAATCGTTTTAACAAAAAAGATAGCCACATTCACGTGGAAAAGGGCCGTTTTGTCCGCATCGTCGGGAACGTTACCGTTCGGGCCCCACAACCGTTTAAGTGCGCGAGGTACCGTGCAAAAAGTTCAAAATTCATTCACCGAAAAATCCGACTTCTAAAGGGTTTGTTTTAAAAAGCGCCCTTTAGGAGTTACATGACTTGTTATTTAAATATTAAATTTGTGTCGTAGAAGGCGCCACCAGCAAGCAACATTTTTTTTTTAAACTTGATAAATTTCATCGTCTTGATCTACTTAAATACGCATTGTTGCATTAAGCAATGTTGCTTAAAGAAAGGTTTACTTCAGAGCCCTGACTCCGATTAACCCTTTTCAAGACATTTCCATTTAAAGGTCTCAACGCAAACAAGGGTTAAGCTTAACCTTTCATAAATACAGATCGAGGAAGAGGGAGGGTCAAGGGAGGAAAGGAGGCGATTTCATTTCCTCTTACCTCTAAATACGGCGGCCACAGTCAAATACCGTCCGTGACGCGGATCGCAGGCGGCCATCATATTCTTAGAGTCGAACATCTGCTGCGTCAACTCGGGTACCGTCAACGCGCGGTACTGTTGACTCCCGCGGGACGTCAACGGAGCAAATCCGGGCATGAAGAAGTGCAACCGGGGGAACGGCACCATGTTCACCGCCAACTTGCGTAAATCGGCGTTCAACTGTCCGGGGAACCTCAGACAGGTGGTCACCCCAGACATGGTCAGCGACACCAAATGGTTCAGATCCCCGTAAGTCGGGGTGCTCAGCTTCAAAGTTCTGAAGCAAATATCGTAGAGGGCCTCGTTGTCGATACAATAAGTCTCGTCGGTGTTCTCCACCAGTTGGTGCACCGACAACGTCGCGTTATACGGTTCGACAACGGTGTCGGAGACTTTCGGCGAGGGCACCACCGAGTAAGTGTTCATTATCCTGTCCGGGTACTCCTCGCGGATCTTCGAGATTAGTAAGGTGCCCATGCCGGACCCGGTACCGCCCCCCAAAGAGTGGGTCAATTGGAACCCTTGTAAACAGTCGCAACCCTCGGCCTCCTTACGCACCACGTCTAAAACCGAGTCGACCAGTTCGGCCCCCTCGGTGTAGTGCCCCTTGGCCCAATTGTTCCCTGCTCCCGATTGTCCGAAGACGAAATTGTCCGGTCGGAAGATTTGGCCGAAGGGTCCGGAACGGACCGAGTCCATGGTGCCCGGTTCGAGGTCCACCAGAATGGCCCTGGGGACGTATTTGCCCCCCGAGGCCTCGTTGTAGTACACATTGATCCTCTCCAATTGGAGGTCGGAGTCTCCGTGGTATGCTCCGGTGGGGTCGATACCGTGTTCATCGGAAATGATTTCCCAAAACTGAAAGGGGGTTTCTTTTAATGGGGGGGCCAAAAAGGCTGAAGGAATATCGAGTCAAGGAATTAAACTTATTAAATATTTAATGTATTACAAGACAATAAGGAAAAGGTACCTATAGAATAATCTTAGAGATAGAGCTAAAGAATCTGAAAGAGGTTAAAATTGACATTCGAAAGCAAGACATTATAAAGAGACCCGTGCACTTTCAAACACAAATAAGGAGCAATAAAAACAACTTAAAAGAGCTTTAACCGCCAATTTTAATTCCTTCACAGGATATGGGATTTTGCACCGGGAACTGAGTCCTATACAACCAAGTACTTGGTACTTACTCGCAGAAGACCAAAATTTAAAAGTATCTAAAGTGTTTCTCAGGAATTTCAGATACTTTGACTGCCTGTAACAGTCTTCTAGGTATCTTCCAGGCACTTGAAAATATCGGGGAGCCTTTTCCAAAAATTTGAGACACTTTGACAGCCCGTAAGTGACTTTCGGCTCTTCCAAACATTTGAGAGTATCTGAGAATATTTTCCGAGAATTTAAGGCACTTTGATTACCTGTAAGAAACATCCAAGTCTTCTTAACCCTTTGGGACCCAAAGGTCAAGAAGACCCTAAAGATACCCTTGTTTTTCTTAAGTTGACCCCCCTTTTTTTTATGTTCCAATAAAATAATGATGATAAAACAACTTAAAAAGGAATAAATAATAAGGACTACTTATCTAAAATGCATTAAATACTTTTGTGTTTACAATCTCTGTCTCGACTTGACTAGAACCTCATTGCATACATCATAATATATGACTAAAGCGAGATAAAGTGTTGCTCAGATCCACACAAACAGAGTCTTCTCTATTCAGTATTCTCAGATTAATCTTTAGAACATTAAAATGAATATAGATGATTAAGTTACAATTTTTATATTTTGTGTTGTTGAATAAATGATATAAGAATATTACACTCTGTAGTGACTCCATTTAAAACCATTCAGCATACTTCCATATAGAAGATCATGTATCACATAGAGATTACATAAAAACCCTTTTTGGACTTTTCAATGCGTATAACCTCAAGGGACATCAATAACTGTCGAGCATATTTTTGGTGTGTCCTTACCAAAGCATTATGCAGTCTCACAAGAGGTAAGGGTAATAAGAGCTCTCGATAAGGGAAGTGTTGATGAAAAACAAGTGATAATTGTCTCCGAGCAGTGATTTTTATGACAAATTGTCCTAGTCGACAACTTTGATCACATAACCTCAAAGTTTTCAAGTGAAACATGAAAGCCCCTGTTTCTCGTTCTATATTTGTTAATTATGTTATTAGTATCCTAGTATATAATAATTGAATTTGATGTAATTTTGTATATAAATATTTAATATAAAAACGGTGTTACTGGATTGGATATTACTGATGAAATTATCTATTGTTTGTGAGTACTAACCTGAAAAACAGTGATCCTGCAGCAGAATTTCTTATACTGGTAAACTATTTGGGGTGGATGGGGGGTGTAAGGGTAGTTTTAATAAAAAAAATAAGTTTTTTGCAAAAAAGGAACAATTTATTAATAAAATTATTGGCGATTAAAAAATTGATACTTACTCTTCATACATAACCTTAAATTCTTCTTTGTGAAAAATTGTATTTATCATTTCTCGAAAACAATAATAATAATGTTTATTTATTTAGTATTTAATAATACAAAAGCAGAATATAAATTACAATTTAATAAACTATACTTTAATATCCTGTTTTTCATTATCCTTTCCCTTACCCCCCACCCACCCCACACATTAACCCGAGTAAAAAATTCCTCTGAAAAATCACTATTTTCCATCCAATCTAATGACACTGTTTTTGTACTAAATAACATTAGTATGTACTTCACATGTTCTTTATTAGGTATCCCTTGTTGTTATTGAGTTACAACTTGTCATATTTTAAATAAATTAAATTTATTAATAATCATATGAGAATAAGTCCAAGGCAAGGTACCATAATGGCTATTTTTAGTATTTAATGATGTAACCATATTATTCACAAAAAACAGATGGCAAGCCTGTTACCATAAATGGTACCCGCTCGCCCACCAGGTTTGGTTCAATGTAAACAAGAATTCCTTATATGGGACATTGATGGAAACTGCATGTAATTGTGTCCCAATTTG
The DNA here is from genome assembly GCF_022605725.1 of Anthonomus grandis grandis. Lineage (NCBI taxonomy): Eukaryota > Metazoa > Arthropoda > Insecta > Coleoptera > Curculionidae > Anthonomus > Anthonomus grandis. Next base: position 19,915,663 of record NC_065562.1, read on the forward strand.
TTGATGCAACAGGGGCAAGGACGAGTAGATATTTGTAATAACCTTTAGAGTCTTAAAGTCCGAGATAATAAAGTGAGGTTAGGTTAACCAAAATCAAATTTAAAGGTGGTTAAGACAATTTTATTGAGACACAAATGAAGCAACTCTGATTTTGTTTGATAGGAAGAGAGAAAAAACTGAGAGACAAATTACTTTCTTCCTTACAGGCACTCCTGGACTAAGAATTCCATTATCTTCACTTCTAGTGAACGGATTTTAGTGATTTTTTCAATTAAGACTAAAAAAGACTTCAAACTAGTCCACAAATCAATAATTTCTAAATTTGGACTAATAGAACCCGAGATATTCACTTGCCAATGAGAGACAAATTATTTTCTTCCTTACAGGCACTCCTGGACTAAGAATTCCATTATCTTGACTTCTAGTGAACGGATTTTAGTGATTTTTTCAAAAAAGACTAAAATAGTCTTCAGACTAGTCAATAAATCAATAATTTGTAAATTTGGACTAATAGAGCCCAAGATATTCACTTGCCAATGAGAGACAAATTATTTTGTTCCTTACAGGCACTCCTGGACTTTTTTTTTTTTCTCAGTTTTTTTTTCACTGGTTTCTCAGTGTTTACATTATTAGGTGCCATTTTTCTTTATTAACTAAAAGATATAATAAATTTAATCTAATGTGGGTGTTGCTGTATCGAGAGTTGCCTACCCGCTTAGGGTATATTTGGCCAGTGGTTCACAGTTGCAACTTTAAGGGACAATTAATTAACTTTAAACAAAAAAGTTGACATTTTTGAACACATTAAAGCACCAATTTCATACAAAATGACTTCATAAACCTGGAATAGGTCCAACGACCATACAGAGCGCCCAACTAAAAATCACCAATTTTAGTTTGTCCTGAAAAACATTTTTTTTGTTGGCTGACCGATTGACCCAAATCCTAGTTTTCCACCCGGAGGGATTTTCCCACATACCTACATATTCTGGTTATTTGCCAGGAAATAATTAGTCCAGGAATGTGGGGCATGGGAAACACGAGTTTCAATTGTTTAAAAAAAAACAAATGACATACTATGCCTCTGATGTCATTCGTTTTATTAACAAATTTTACAAAAATAAATGTCAAGGACTGTTTTTGTTTGTAGATCGTCTAGGATAAGTTCTAAATGATAATTTTATTATGGCATCTCTATTTTTAGCTGCTGTGTAAATACCTACATATCACACATTGATAATATATTCAGAAGAATATTTAAATTCCTATATAGGTGGTATATAAGGTGAAGTATAGTATATCAAGGACACACCCTACACTCAAAGAAACCGTTAGAAAACAAATGAATCAAATGGTCAATTTTTTCAGAACGGGTAGTAGGTCGGCCATCTTGAATCGATCGAAGCGGGCGTGCCGGCCCTTGCAGATGTTCCACATTCGACTGTTTTAACTGCGGAAAACCCTTGAAAACCTCTCAATTTGCATAGGAATAATCAAAACTGGAGAAAATTCGTTACAATTTCCTACTTAAGCTGTCAAAAGAGTCCAAGACAACGAGACATTTAATAACGAAAAAAATCACTTACTTTGGCTCCAATTTGGTTACCGCACTGGCCGGCTTGTAGATGCACGATCTCCCTCATTTTGTTTGTCTGTTTTTATGAAATTAACACTAAAATTTGTTTAAAAAAAATTGTTTCGATTCAGTTGTTTTACGTGCGGTTCTCGTTGCACTAATGCTCGGAACTTTCCGGAGTGGACGTATTTAAGGGGTGGCACCGTTGCCAGATTTCGCCGTTAATCGAAAAAATGGATTCCTTTTATAGTAAGATTTAAGAAGGAATTAATTTCCCATGTAAGATATTAATGAAAATAACGTTTTTTTTCCATATTGCTACAATGTGAAAGATGAACTCTCTTGACCCCTCTTGATTTTCTCTATATGACAAGACGATGTGGCAACCTGGCACGAATAACTGACAGTTTGACAGTTCTAAAGTAGGAGTGCCTAATGTGCCGATTTTTTTTTTGACATAATTACTTTCACTTGGGCGTGTCTGCTGTGACTCAAACGTAATTTCATATTCCCTATAAAGTCACTACTCGCTCTAGGAGCGTCAATATCCGAACTCACCTAAAATGTTACCTTCTTTCCACCTGCCCCAGTCAAAATAAAAATGACACGAGCTTAGTTTACAATTTTTTTTCCAATTTCCAATGATATGGCCGTTGGCTTGATAAAGCTCTCGAAAAAGCAGCGGAATATCGTATACAAGATCTTTTACGGCAAGTACAACTTCACCGAATCCCTCTCGTTTTAATAACAATCGTTTTTAGCATTAAACGTGATGCAAATGTTATTTAGCGCGGGAATCCTGAGCAGTTCCGCGTACGTTTGCCTCGCCATATCCCCGAAGATCATGTCGGAAAAGGCCGAGATCAACTTCGTGTTCGTCGTTTACGGGATATTCAGCACCAATGCCTTGATCAACTGGCTGGTGGGCATCAAAATATGCCAAAAGTGTCTTAACCAGGCCAATAAGTGAGTCACGATCCCCCAAAAAAACCCTTTAAACCCCTTTAAATTCCACAGGAAAAGCACCCGAAGTATCTTGCTACTGTGGTACTGCGCAGGCACCAACACGGTCATAACCTTAATAATAATCGCACATTTGTCCAAGAAGGCCAACAGGCACATCGTCAAATCTATGAAGAACTCTATACAGGCGGGCATGAAAAACTATTTAACGGACACGGAGGCCAAGGAATTAATCGATAAAATCCAGTACGAAATGCAGTGCTGCGGCTACGACACTTACAAAGACTGGTACGACGTCGAGTGGCTAAACGACAAAGTCATCAACGTCAGTTCAAGCCGAATTGAAGAGTAAGTCGTGACAAACATATGACAGTTGACAAGCAACGTTGCCATTTTTTTTATTTCCAGACTGCGCTACGACAAACGTCGCCTTATGCTCCCGGTACTCCCGTGGTCGTGTTGCAAGCTAGACTATCCGCTGCCGTGCTTGCACGATCCGGTACAACAATACGAGTACACCTCAGTGTGGGCGGAGACCCCGCAAACGGTCCAGGACTCCCTTAACACCGACGGCTGCGTCACCAAGTTAAGGACCCCGCTGGGGTTCGTCGTCGAATCATTGGCGGCCGTTATTGGGGCCATCACGCTGTTGCATGTGACACATGTTTCACGCGGCAATTGTACTTAATTTTAACGGGGTTATTATGTTTTTAAGGTGATCATTATTTTAATATCGAGGATCTTGTACACGTCGTGTCGGAACGCCATAATGTTGTACGACGTGGAGGGCGTGGCCCCCGGTTGGATTTTCGGCAGGGGCGATTGCGGATACGCCAGAGGAAAAACCTTGACGGAGATCATGGTAGTAGGGTATAAAAATGTACAAGCTATAGTGCAATTTGGGTTTTCAGGGTTTAACCAATGAGGTGCTGGCACAGCGGGCTGTTGAGGAGAAACGCAAGGAACGAGCGAGGATGAAATCGGCTAAGAGTACCCCGAGCAAATCGGTTAAGGCTGTAAATTAAGGTTTAAATTGTAACGATTTTTATTTGTAAGAATACACGATTTTATTCAAATGCTTTTATTTATATTACTTGGTAGATAAAACAGTTGATTTAAGTAAAACAGTTGAGCTGGCAACGTTGCTTATATTGAAACATGACAATGACAAATGACATTTTAAACGTCAAAGCGAAATACTTGACAGTTCAAAAAGTAAACAAACACCTTGAATGGAAAAATCATAACAAAAAAATGACTACGCGTTTGGAAGCCTTATGGAGCCCCATTCCGCAGCGTTTTATTATATGGGGCGGCGATACGATAACTTCGTACCAATTGGCTCCTAAGAAAGAAGCAGGGCCCGCCATAGGAGGTACAATAATCAGCATCAACATCAGCAATCAAATACTCCCCTTTTTTTAGTGTATAATGTATCAAAAACCCACGTCGGCGAGCTAATCTGCTCGGCCAGTAACCAACATCAAGTAAAATGTATGGATATATACCCGCATTCGCAAGGGGATGAAATCGTGGCCTTGGGAGGCAGCGGCGGAAAAGTCACCGTAACCTACATGGCCAAACTGGCTTGGGAGGGCAGCGGATTACCCAAGAAGGAGTTCAGTAAGTGCGGTGCCGCTTCTTTTTAACTTCATTAATTGCCACTTTTAGCGGCTAAATGCCCGAGGCCCTGTACGTCCATACACTTTAACCCTGTCGATTCCCATTTGGTCGCTGTCGGGTTTGAGAAGTATAAACCCGATAACTCCATAATGATCTTTGACATTACGCAAGTGTGTGCCAAAAGGGACCCTATAGTGGGGACCGGTGGGGCCTCGGAATCCTCCAAACCCGTATGGGAGATCGGCATGTCAGAACACTGCCAGAACTTGTCATGGTTTCATAATAACAGTAAAATATTGGCCACCGGGATGAATATGAAGTTTATTAGACTGTTTGATATCCGAGGTAAGTGTGGTTCGACATTAAAACGCCTTGTTTAAGTGACTTTCTTGTGTAAAGACTTGAATGTGGTCAGTTCGACTGTAACAAAAGCGGCCCTGGGGGTGTGCACCAACCCCAAAGATGACAAATATTTGGCCTCGTATTTTGAGAATCAAGTGTACGTGTGGGACACCAGGAATATCGAGAAACCGATACAGATCTTGCCGCAACCAAAACCAGTGTTGAAAGTCGCTTGGTGTCCTACCAAGTGAGTTTCGAGTGCAGTGTTGTCGATTGTTCATATATGAGGGAGTTTCAGGTGTAATTTGTTGACCACATTGCAAAAAGACAGCGGGACTATTAGTATTTATGACATCCAACAGCCGAGCATTGGAAACGAGGAGGTGGAACCCACGGTGATGGAACGAGTGGTCAATTTAAAATCCTTGTATCCGTTGACCTCGTTTAGTTGGCACCGGAGTGACGAGAACCGTATTTTGACCTCTAGCGGGTCAAACTCTTCGGGAAAAAGTCTGTTTTCAGGTAATCGTCCTGGGGATTTGTCAATAATTGTTTTATTTTTCAGTTGAGGTTAAGGACTACAGGGTCTATGACCGGATCACCCTTAATTTGACCCCGTACTTCGAGTTATTTTGGTCCCACGGTAAAAAAATATTAAAATGTGCAGACTTGAGGAAAGTGCAGGATGGCGAAGACATTGCGGTGAAGATTCAGAGGAGGGCCAAGGCACAGTATGGCTTGGAGGTAGATTTTGTAGTAGTGTTTTACGAAATGTTAAATATTTTTCAAAGTTGTGTAACGATTTTCTTGATTGTTGTTTTGTGTGAAAGCTGATGAGTTGCTCTACAAAAAAGGTATTTACAAGTTTTTTAGTACGTGCAATAGTTTTGGAGTTATTGAGCAGTTTTTACGGGAATTGGAAAAAATTTGATATGGTCAGAGGCTTTGCAAAAATCTAAATATCTCAAAACCTCCTTGACCGATTTTATTCATTTTTGTTGTATATGAAAGCCAATGAGTTTCTTCATAAAAAAGGCCTCTACAATTTTCCTTGTAAATGCAGTAGTTTTGGAATTATTGAGGAGTTTTTTCGTGACATAAAAAAAATTTGATGCAATCAAAGGGTTGGCAAAAGTCCAAATATCTCGAAAAGTCCTGCACCGATATTATTGATTTTGGTTTTATATGAAAGCTGATGAGTTTCTTTATTGAAAAGGTCCTTACAAGTTTTTTGGTAACTCTAATAGTTTTGGAGTTATTAAGGAGTTTTTCCGGAAATTGAAAAAAAAAATAATACAGTCAATGGCTTTACAAAAATCCAAATATCTCAAAAACCGGTGCGCCGATTTTACTGATTTTAGTTTCATATGAAAGCCCATGAGTGCCTCGACAAAAAAAGTCTTAACAAGTTTCCCCGTAACTACAGTAGTTTTAGAGTTATTGGAGAGTTTTCGCATGAATTGAAAAAAATCGAATTCTGCGCACGCTTTTACAGAAACCCTTATATCTCAAAAACTGTTGCACCGATTTTCACGATTCTAGTTTTATATGAAAGCCAATGAGTGCCTTGACAAAAAAAGTCTTTACAAGTTTCCCCGTAACTACAGTAGTTTTCGAGTTGTTGGAGAGTTTTCGCATGAATTGAAAAAAAATTGAATTCTGCGCACGCCTTTACAGAAACTCTTATATCTCAAAAACTGTTGCACCGATTTTCACGATTCTAGTTTGATATGAAAGCCAATGAGTGCCTTGACAAAAAAAGTCTTTACAAGTTTCCTCGTAACTACAGTAGTTTTGGAGTTATTGAGGACTTTTTCGGTGACTTGAAAAAAATGTTAATACTGTCAAAGGCTTTACAAAAGTCCGAATATCTCAAAAACCGTTGCACCGATTTTACTGATTTTAGTTTCATATGAAAGCCAATGAGTGCCTTGACAAAAAAAGTCTTTACAAGTTTCCCCGTAACTACAGTAGTTTTCGAGTTATTGAAGAGTTTTTGCACGAATTGAAAAAAATTGAATTCTTTACAAAATCCCAAATATCTCGACAACCCCTGCACCGATTTTACTGATTTTTCTTTTACATGAAAGCCAATGAAATTCTTTACAAAAAAGCCCTTTACAACATTCCTCTCCAATATAACTCTTTTTGAGTTACGCACATTTAAATTAGAACCACCGTTTTTTTTTTTTTTTTACAAAAGGACGAGCTATACAGGAACGCGGAAATGGTAAAAGAAGACGAGGTGCTCTCGAACGTGTGGCACTGGCTCCACTTGAGCGCCAAACTGGTCGAAGAAGGCCGCGTGGCCACGCCCTCTTTGAGCACCGCCCACAAACACCCGGGGGTCTTGTCGGTGCTGACCGGGGGCGAGACCACGGAATCCTCCCCCTCGGAGGTGAAGACCGTCTCCTGGACCGACCTGGGGCACCCCAACTGCAAGGGAAACGTCAAATTTTACATGTGGGTCCCTAAACAAAGTGTCAATAATCGTCATCGTCATTATTTGTTTCCGTAGGCGTCCGGACCGTAGCATGGCCCTCTTGTTGTGCAGTTGGCCCCTGAATAATCACCTGCAAAGCGTCGCCGCCTTCGCGGAGCACTTGGAGAGGGAGGGGGCGTACTCCAGAGCGGCCGCCCTCGCCGTGTTTAACCTTCAGGTGCCCTTGGCGATCGAGATCTTGAACAGGGCCCCCTTCGAGGCCGGTCTGGGGTACGTGGGGATCGCGTTGGCCGGATTTTCGAACGAGGACGAGAGTAACTGGAAGCGGTTCTGCGCGAGTGCGGTGAAGAAGATCGCGGATCCGTATCTGAAGGCGATGTTCAGTTTTTTGATGAGCGGCAACAATAATTACGAGTGCGTTCTGGTGAGTACGAGTTTTAGGACCTGAGGCACAAAAATGCTTGTAACTTTGGTTCTGTTTATGATAGATCAACGGTATTTAGCTTTTTATGATCTGTATACTTGGCGCTACAAGTTGGTTACTAACAAATTTTCATTTGTTTTTTTTTCTGGCATAGGCACGCCTTAGAAGTCAAAACTTTTTTTTTTGTACACATGATGCGATAGAGGTCGCCACTGTTCGTTAAATTTCGTGAAATTTATTGGGTCGATTAGAGGTTAGATGAACCTGATCTGTATAAGTTTTGGCCATTATCAGCCTACTGGAAGTATTTTTTTTTTAATATTCAAAGTGATATTCTAGCCCCTCTGGCGGTTTAACGGTACCTTTGCGGAAAAAATGACCCTAAGAAGATTTATGCGCCTCATCGAGGACTACAATTTTTATTAAGGTCACTTTTTGAAAAAATGTTTTTTTTTAGGAAAAAATCAAAAAAACCTTAAAAAATCACTTTTTTTCAGTTTTATCTCTCTTAAATTTCTATAGTGAAAAATTTTTGAAAATTTCATTTCAACTAAATAAAGCCGCGTTCTTTCCGAATAAAACGACGCATCAACCTCAACGCTATCAATTATACAGGGTGAGTAATGTTCATTTATGTATTTCTATTAAAGTCGATTTTCTCAAAACTTATGGAAAATTTTAATTTTTTTATTTTTGCAAAAGATGCTCTTTTTATAGACAAACAAAAAAGTGTTTAACACATTTTGTCGAAAAAACAACATTAAAGAAGTTATTGGCATTTTTTCGGTTTTGACCACGCCCACCCAGTGGATTAGAAATTTCGGCAATTAAAAAAAAAAATTTTTGCTATATATTAAGCGTAAAAAGGCAATGAAAAAAGTCTTATAAAAAAGTCTCTATTTCCCATAGGAAAGCCAGAAAAAATTAATTTAGTTATTTTTTAAAAAATCACTTTTTAATTTTTTTTGAAAAATCTATGGCTCTGAGGCAAATTTGACTAAGACAAAAGTTGTTTGAAATAACAAGAGTTATCATAAGAAAAAAGAATTTCGAATGTATTTCTAACACAGTGGAAGAAAATTACCAAAAAGTGTATTTCAAAAAACGCAATTTTTTCATGACCTATGAAAAATTTCAAATTTTTGATTTTTGCAAAAGATGCTCTTTTAAAAAATGAACAAAAAAGTGTTTTACACATTTTGTCGAAAAAACAACATTAAAGAAGTTATTGCCGTTTTTTCGGTTTTGACCACGCCCACCCAGTGGGTTAAAAACTTGGCCAATTAAAAATTTTTTTTTTTCTATATATTAAGCGTAAAAAGGCAATGAAAAAGTCTTATAACAAAAGTTTCTATTTCCCATAAGAAAGCCAGGAAAAATTATTTCAGGTAATTTTGAAAAAATCACTTTTTATTTTTTTTTGAAAAATGTATGAGTCTGAGACAAATATGACTAAGACAAAAGTTGTTAGAAATAACAAGAATTATCATTAAAAAAAAGAATTTTGATTGTATTTCTAATACAGTGGAAGAAAATCACCAAAAAGTGTATTTCAAAAAACGCAATTTTTTCAATACCTATGGGAAATTTCAAATTTTTGATTTTTGCAGAAGATGCTCTTTTAAAAAATGAACAAAAAAGTATTTAACACATTTTGTCAAAAAAACAACAATAAAGAAGTTATTGACGTTTTTTCGGTTTTGACCACGCCCACCCAGTGGGTTAAAAACTTGACCAATTAAAAAAAAAAACTTTTCCATATATTAAGCATAAAAAGGCAATGAAAAAAGTCTTATAACAAAAGTCTCTATTTCCCATAGGAAAGCCAGAAAAAATTAATTGAGTTAATTTTGGAAAATCCACTTTTTATTTTTTTTTGAAAATTGTATGGGTCTGAGACAAATATGACTAAGACAAAAGTTGTTTGAAATAACAAGAGTTATCATAAGAAAAAAGAATTTCGAATGTATTTCTAATACAGTGGGAAAAAATCATCAAAAAGTGTATTTCATAAAATGCAATTTTTTCAAGACCTATGAAAAATTTCAAATTTTTGATTTTTGCAGAAGATGCTCTTTTAAAAAATGAACAAAAAAGTATTTAACACATTTTGTCAAAAAAACAACAATAAAGATGTTATTGGCGTTTTTTCGGTTTTGACCACGCCCACCCAGTGGGTTAAAAACTTGACCAATTAAAAAAAAAAAGTTTTGCCATATATTAAGCATAAAAAGGCAATTAAAAAAGTCTTATAACAAAAGTTTCTATTTCCCATAGGAAAACCAGGAAAAATTCTTGAAAATTCACTTTTTAATTTTTTCTAAAAAACCTATGGGTCTAAGACAAATACGTCTAAGACAAAAGTTGTTTGAAATATCAAAAACTGCCCTTAAAAAGAAAAATGGTAATTTTATTTCCCATACAGTAGAAGAAAAACACCAAAAACCCTTTTTAAAAAAATGCAATTTTGTCAGGACCTATGGGAACTTTTTAGTCTTTTGTTTTTGGAAAAGATGCTCCTTTTGTAGACAAACAAAAAAGTGTTTTACACATTTTGTCGAAAAAACAACATTAAGGAAGTTATTGACGTTTTTTCGGTTTTGACCACGCCCACTCAGTGGGTTAAAAATTTGGCCAATTAAAAAAATTTTTTTTTGCTTTATATTAAGCATAAAAAGGCAATTAAAAAAGTCTAATAACAAAAGTCTATATTTCCCATAGGAAAGCCAGGAAAAATTAATTGAGGTAATTTTGAAAAAATCACTTTTTAATTTTTTTTTTAAAAACCTATGGGTCTGAGGCAAATATGACTGAGACAAAAGTTGTTTGAAATAGCAAGAGTTATCACAGGAAAAAAGAATTTCGAATGTATTTCTCATACAGTGGGAGAAAATCAGCAAAAAGTGAATTTCAAAAAACGCAATTTTTTCAATACCTATGGGAAATTTTAAATTTTTGATTTTTGCAAAAGATGCTTCTTTCATAGGCAAACAAAAAAGTATTTAACACATTTCATCGAAAAAACAATAATAAAGAAGTTATTGGCAATTTTTCGGTTTTTGACCACACCCGGCCAGTGGTTCAAGTTTTGGAAATTAATTGTGCGCACCCTGTGTCCCACAGACCAACTAAAACCGATTGAGCAAATGCGTCATTCATTTTACTACAACATACTAAAACCTCATTATTTCATATTTTTTACAAGTACCTTAAAGGTACACTTTTTCCCAAAAAAGTACCCCAATCAATGACTAAAGACCACCCTCGCACACTGACTTTTCCCCAAGCGGGCCATGGCCGCGTCTCCATGGCAACGAAAACGACGATTTTCGCCCCAAAAAGGCCATTTTTTAAATCGAAATTTACATACTAAAACTTATTGGAATCGGGTTGGAATTGATTTTAATCTATTACTAAGGCCTTCTACTATTTTTCTATATAATTATTATAAAGTAAAACCCCTTTTTTATGCCATAAAACGTCATCTGAAAATGGTCGATTTTGACGTCTACGCGGTAATGGCGGCCTTGTCATCGTGACGTCATAATATCGGTTTAATCATGCGACACAGTGGACCGATCTAAGGCATTTTACTGGACAAAAGTTACGATACAGTGGGTCCTAATGATGAGAAAAAAACTATTTGGCCGATTTTAATGGAATTTATTATTTGGGGTATAATTATTAATTTTTGACAGTTGAGAGAAAAAATCAATTTTCAAATTGTTATTTTGTTTTTAAACAAGTAGTTCATGGACCGTGACGCCATCATACATACGGTGACATTGACAGTGACACAAACTAATATTTATAATTTCCAATGTGTTCGTTTGTTTCCAAGATGGCCCCCTTGCCAATTACGTCGCGATTTAAATTTTAGAGAGAGACCGATATAGCGGTGGACGACAGGGTGGGGTTCGCCCTAGTGTTCCTATCGGACCACAAGCTCCTAGACTATTTGAACCGACTGAGCGGGGAGTTGTGCGAGCAGGGCAACTTGGACGGTTTATTATTAACCGGTAAATCAGGGCGAATAATTATTGTTTATTTAATTTAATTTCAATTTCAAATATCAGGTAACAGCCCCCAGGGCCTAAAGTTGTTGCAAAACTACTTGGACGACACCGCGGACATACAGTCGACCACCCTGGTGGCCGTCAGGGCGTTCCCCCACGAACTTGACTCGCCCACTGTGAAAAACTGGATCGAAAAGTAACGAAACAAATGGACTCACTTTGTTTTTTTTTTAACCCCCCCTCCCTTTTTTTAGCTACCAAGAAGTGCTGAACCGCTGGAAGTTCTGGTTCGAACGGGCCGAGTTCGACTTAATGTTGGTAAAAAACAAAAACGAGCGCCCCCCGCCCCAGATCTACATGTCGTGCACCTACTGCGGCAAAAACATCTCCGCCCACCTGAGAACGTTGAAAAACCAACAGTTTTCCCGCCTTAACGTAGCAGGAGCCACCAATAAAGTAAACAAGTGACGACGTCTGTTTTTTTTTTAATAGTCACTTGTTTTTTTTTGTTTTGTAGCTGACAGGTTGCCCCCACTGCAGGAAACCGTTGCCCCGCTGCATCATTTGTTTAATGACGATGGGAACGGTGGTGGGAGACGTGGAGGGGATCAAACCGCAATCGTTTGACAATTGGTTCACGTGGTGTCAAAGTTGTCGTCACGGGGGACATTCCAGGCACATGACCAACTGGTTCAAGTGCGTGTTTCAATTGTTTTCTTGAACTGATTGTTATTCAATATATGATGATTTTTAGGGAGCATCTGGAGTGTCCCATGGTGGGGTGTTCCTGTAAGTGTTACTCTCTGGATTACACCTCTCCGGCGAATTAGGGTTTAAGTGCTAAAAGTTCCTTAATTATTTTGTCATGTATGGAAGGATTACGATAATAAACTTTATTAATAAAGCTGCTGGTTTTTTTTGTTTAAATAAAAAACAAATTTTTGACTTTGACGCTCTATAAATCGGTAAAATCATAAACGACCCTGGATTTTTATTTTTTTAGTCAAAAGTGTATTTAATTCTCATTTCAAAAATGTATAACAACACCCCAAAAAATAATTTTTTCCCTCTTAAAAAAATTAAAAAGTCAACCGAGTCCAAACGAGAAAATTTACAATTTTTGACTTTGAAGCTGAATAACTCCTTAAAAATAAAAACGACCCTGGATTTTTATTTTTTTAGTCAAAAGTGTATTTAATACCAATTTCAAAAATGTATAACACCACCCCAAAAAATAATTTTTTCTCTCTTAAAAAAATTAAAAAGTAGATTTAATCCTAAAAAAAATTTTTACAATTTTTGACTTTGAAGCTCGATATCTCCTAAAAAACAAAAACGACCCTGGATTTTTATTTTTTTAGTCAAAAGTGTATTTAATTCTCATTTCAAAAATGTACAACACCACCCCAAAAAATAATTTTTTCCCTCTTAAAAAAATTAAAAAGTGACCCGAGTCCCAAAAAAAAATTACAATTTTTGACTTTGAGGCTCAATATCTCCTAAAAAAACAAAAACGACCCTAGATTTTTATTTTTTTAGTCAAAAGTGTATTTAACTCCAATTTCAAAAATGTATAACACTACCTAAAAAAGTATTTTTTTCTAACCTGAAAAAATTAAAAAGTCAACCAAGTCCAAAAATGAAAATTTTTAATTTTTGACTTTGAAGCCAAATATCTCCTAAAAAACAAAAACGACCCTGGATTTTTATTTTTTTAGTCAAAAGTGTATTTAATTCTCATTTCAAAAATGTATAACACCCCCTCAAAAAATAATTTTTTCCCTCTTAAGAAAATTAAAAATTGACCCGAGTCCTAAAAAAAAATTTTACATTTTTTGACTTTGAAGCTCGATATCTCCTTAAAAAACAAAAACGACCCTGGATTTTAATTTTTTTAGTCAAAAGTGTGTTTAATCTTAATTTCAAAAATGTATAACACCACCCCAAAAAATAATTTTTTCCCTCTTAAAAAAATTAAAAAGTAAATCGAGTCCTACAAAAATTTTTTACAATTTTTGACTTTGAAGCTCGATATCTCCTAAAAAACAAAAACGACCCTGGATTTTTATTTTTTTAGTCAAAAGTGTATTTAATCCCAATTTCAAAAATGTATAACACTACCTAAAAAAGTATTTTTTTCTAACGTAAAAAAATTAAAAAGTCAACCAAGTCCAAAAATGAAAATTTTTAATTTTTGACTTTGAAGCTGAATAACTCCTTAAAAACCAAAACGACCCTGGACTCTGACTTTTTCAGTCAAGTTGTCACTTTGACAGTTTAAACGTCAAACCTCTTTAGACTCGGCACAGTAAAATATGACGTATGACATGTGACATTTCACGTCCAGCAAAGCCATCTAGGAAATTTTTTGTTAATCTTACAACAGGGAATTCTAAATCAAGACACCTGGTTTTTAATAATTTTACTAAATTTAATAATAACAATAAGAAGCAATTTTCAACAAATACGTCCAAATAATCTAGGGAATTTTAAGCGGCTTGCATTGGCAACACCGCCTAGGGTCGAAACGTCGCGAGCGTGCGCTTTTACGTAAATTTTTTAACGATTTTCGGTTCGCTGGCACCGTTCGCTCGCTGTATAGTTATATCCGCGGTGGGCGAGTTTACGTTCTTACAAATTCCAGGTGAGTACCCGGGGTTTAATTAATTAATAGCCAGTCATGCTAGGGCTTATTCTAACGTTTAATTAACCGCTTTCAGGTAATTAGTTTCTGTTGAGGGTGCTTAGTTAGACCGGAAACCCACGCCGGCAAAATGGATTCCCACTGAAATTTGTTGCACTATCCCATGTTTATTTTCGGTTTGTTTGTATTGCATGCCCGTAAATTATGCGACATGTTAAAGCGAAAACTCTTTGCAATGCATGTCATGTTATAGTAATCTATTGTTGCTACCAATCAATCATTTCCTATTACACACACCTTGTCAAGGTCAACTACCTTCACTGTTTAATATTAATAAAAAAAAAACACATTTACCGTTAAATTATTATTGCAAAATGGCGCTTTGAACTAAATAAAACACCCTCCCACCCCCCTCGCTCACTGGAGCATTTAACGGCCGCCATATTGATTTCAGGGCCACCTCCATCTAAAGCACCCCCTATTGTTTATTTTAATTATGACACAAATGACATCTGTCATCAATGACAGATGTCATTTGTGTATTATTGTTGTTGTTGTTGTTGTGACGTTTCTAACCTAACTTTTTATTGTAAAATAATTAATTTAATATAAAATGATTTATTCATATAAAGTTTCTCCATTAACTACCTGTAGTGCATGTTTTAAAGCAGATTTTGTGTAAATTTTAGAATAAATCGTTCTCGACTCTTATTTGGCACGGCAGCTTAGACACAGCATGGTAAGCTTTGAACACACTATATAACTAATACTCGCCTTTTTCTCTCAAGAGGGTTATTTCCTTATGTTGCTCTTTTCTGCTACAAATACCCATTAGTAAGAAGGACATTTTTTTATTACAAGACGACAAATAAAATTCCCCCATCCAATATTCGAGTGCCGAAAGTTCTGGATCACCCGGGTTCAAACAAGCAACAGCCGCATCAACCCCCAATGTTGGCGGGGGCGCAGCCTGCCCAGGTGACCGGGCCGGTGGGGCCCCATCACCCTCGAAAAGGGAAAAACCCCAAGAACCTCAATAAGATCCAGAACGAGAGGCTCAGTTTGACCGAGGCCGCTAAACTAGTAAGATCGATTTTCTCTTGCGTATATAAACTTTCATTCGTATAAACCGCACAATCGATGCCTCGCTAGGTTTACAATGGTGACCTGAACGGCACAGGGATAAACAGTAAGACCCCGGTGTCGGTTTTGCAAGAGCTCCTGAGCCGTCGGGGGATCACCCCCAAGTACGAGCTGTTACAAATCGAGGGGGCCATTCACGAGCCCGTGTTTCGCTACAGGGTGTTTTTGAACACCGACTTCGTTGCTACCGGCACGGGAAGGTCTAAGAAGGATGCCAAGCATGCTGCTGCTAAGAATTTATTGGACTTGTTGGTGGGCAAGGTGACTTCTGAGCAGGCGAATCAGGCCAACGGGGCCCCTGGCGCCACCGATATGTGAGTGCTTTAAGGGGTTTCGGGGTGTGTGCGGTTTTTTTATACATCGATGGTTTTTAGTACTGCCCAAGTGGTTTCCCCATTCGACGATAAGGTGATGGGCAACCCTATCGGGTGGTTGCAAGAGATGTGCATGTCTCGCAGGTGGCCCCCACCATTTTATGAGATGGAGAACGAGGAGGGGTTGCCCCACGAGAGGCAGTTTACCATCGCTTGTCAGGTATTTTATTAAAAATTGTTCAAGGGGGGGGGGTGAACTTTAGGGTGTATACTTTTAGGTGTTATCCATGAGGGAAATCGGCACAGGAAAGTCTAAAAAGTTGGCAAAACGGTTTGCTGCCCACAAGATGTGGCAGGCCCTACAAGACTTACCGATGGAGGGCAACAATTTGCCCGGATTTGACAGTGACGAGGACGTAAGTAGTCTTTTGTTTTTTTAATGCTAAAATACCCTTTTTCTTTCTTTTGTTTTGACACTGTATCTGTACAAATGTGCTGGGGTATTTTTGCTGTCTTTCACGTCTGCTCTCGCTAAAGGGGAAAAATAATTGAAATGATTAAAATAAGACGACAGAATCAAAAACACTGCAGCACATTATCGTAATCGGTAAAGGTTTAATTGGATCATTTCAATTTTTTTTTTCTTTAATTAGTTGAGTGCCGGCAAGGGGGCCCTGGTGTCTCAGCGGTACTCGGGCCTGAAAGACAGCAAAATCAACAAGTTAAGCACCCAGCAGTCGCATAAAGTGTCCCAGTTTCATAAGGCCCTGAAACAGAGCGCCGGCAAGAAGTTGAATGATTTACAGGTAAATCATTTTTTTTTTGGGACTCTTTTGAAGAGGGAAAAAATTATTTTTTGTGGTGGTGTTATACATTTTTAAATTAAGAATTAAATACACTTTTGACTAAAAAAATAAAAATCCAGGGTCGTTTTTGTTTTTTAGGAGATATCGGGCTTCAAAGTCAAAAATTGTGATTTTTTTTTTAGGACTCGGGTCACTTTTTAATTTTTTTAAGAGGGAAAAAATTATTTTTTGGGGTGGTGTTGTACATTTTTGAAATGAGAATTAAATACACTTTTGACTAAAAAAATAAAAATCCAGGGTCGTTTTTGTTTTTTAGGAGATATTGAGCCTCAAAGTCAAAAATTGTAATTTTTTTTTTTAGGACTCTGGTCACTTTTTAATTTTTTTAAGAGGGAAAAAATTATTTTTTGGGGTGGTGTTGTACATTTTTGAAATGAGAATTAAATACACTTTTGACTAAAAAAATAAAAATCCAGGGTCGTTTTTGTTTTTTAGGAGATATTGAGCCTCAAAGTCAAAAATTGTAATTTTTTTTTTTAGGACTCGGGTCACTTTTTAATTTTTTTAAGAGGGAAAAAATTATTTTTTGGGGTGGTGTTGTACATTTTTGAAATGAGAATTAAATACACTTTTGACTAAAAAAATAAAAATCCAGGGTCGTTTTTGTTTTTTAGGAGATATTGAGCCTCAAAGTCAAAAATTGTAATTTTTTTTTTTAGGACTCTGGTCACTTTTTAATTTTTTTAAGAGGGAAAAAATTATTTTTTTGGGTGGTGTTGTACATTTTTAAAATGAGAATTAAATACACTTTTGACTAAAAAAATAAAAATCCAGGGTCGTTTTTGTTTTTTAGGAGATATTGAGCCTCAAAGTCAAAAATTGTAATTTTTTTTTTTAGGACTCGGGTCACTTTTTAATTTTTTTAAGAGGGAAAAAATTATTTTTTGGAGTGGTGTTATACATTTTTGAAATGAGAATTAAATACACTTTTGACTAAAAAAATAAAAATCCAGGGTCGTTTTTGTTTTTTAGGAGATATTGAGCCTCAAAGTCAAAAATTGTAATTTTTTTTTTTAGGACTCTGGTCACTTTTTAATTTTTTTAAGAGGGAAAAAATTATTTTTTTGGGTGGTGTTGTACATTTTTAAAATGAGAATTAAATACACTTTTGACTAAAAAAATAAAAATCCAGGGTCGTTTTTGTTTTTTAGGAGATATTGAGCCTCAAAGTCAAAAATTGTAATTTTTTTTTTTAGGACTCGGGTCACTTTTTAATTTTTTTAAGAGGGAAAAAATTATTTTTTGGAGTGGTGTTATACATTTTTGAAATGAGAATTAAATACACTTTTGACTAAAAAAATAAAAATCCAGGGTCGTTTTAGTTTTTTAGGAGATATTGAGCTTCAAAGTCAAAAAATGTAAAATTTTTTTTTAGGACTCGGGTCACTTTTTAATTTTTTTAAGAGGGAAAAAATTATTTTTTTGGGTGGTGTTGTACATTTTTGAAATGAGAATTAAATACACTTTTGACTAAAAAAATAAAAATCCAGGGTCGTTTTTGTTTTTTAGGAGATATTGAGCTTCAAAGTCAAAAATTGTAAAATTTTTTTTTAGGACTCGGGTCACTTTTTAATTTTTTTAAGAGGAAAAAAATTATTTTTTGGGGGGGTGTTATACATTTTTGAAATGAGAATTAAATACACTTTTGACTAAAAAAATTAAAATCCAGGGTCGTTTTTGTTTTTTAGGAGATATCGGGCTTCAAAGTCAAAAATTGTAAAATTTTTTTTTGGGACTCAATCTACTTTTTATTTTTTTTTATATAGAAAAAAACATTTTCCATGGTTGTGTGATACATTTCAAAAAACGGTATTAAAAGCGTTTTTTAATAAAAAAACAAAAACCCAAGATCACTTTTGTACCCGAGCAGTAATTCAGCTTCAAAGTGAAAAATGACAAATTCTCCCTTCCTGCAGACGGTCAATCTCTCGGCCAAAGACTTCAACTTCGTCAATTTCCTGCAAGAGATCGCCTCCGAGCAAAACTTCGAAGTCACATACGTGGACATCGAGGAAAAATCGTTGACCGGCCGTTGTCAGTGTCTCGTCCAATTGTCGACTTTACCGGTGGCCGTCTGCTTCGGCGTCGGTAAAACCCCGAAGGACGCCCAATCGAATGCCGCCCATAACGCCCTCGAGTACCTGAAGATCATGACGAAGAAGTGAAACGAGATCGGGTCGCCCCGCCGCCCCCCGATTATTGATCGACGCCCGACGACGCCACCGCCGCAGGACGCGGACTATTCGTAAACTAATAAACCGGATATTTCTCGCGAATTCCGGTTAATTCGAGGTTTTTCTTTTCGTTTTGTCCTTTTCCTAATATGGCGAAAGTCGTTAAATTTTCGGTTTTTTTTTTTTGGCCGGGTGCACTTTTTGGGTTTTCTTTGAGTTTGAGCGAGAGGAAATTGATTTTTATTTGCACCGGTTTGTGGAGCTTTTTTTTCCGATTTCAACGATACCAAACACCCTATAGTTATCTCCAATAGTTTAGGAGATATTTGCGAAAAACATTTGGTCCTTCGAGCCGGATTTTGCACTTTAAGTCGTTATATCTTGGAAACTATTCAAGGTAACTCCAAGGTGTTTGGGCTCATTTTAATCATCATAAAATTCTCTATCCAACTAGTCTAAAATCCCGATAATTAAAAAAATATATTTTTTTTAAGTGCTTGGAAAATAATTTCTATTTGCATAGGTCTATAGAGTTTTTGATTCCGGTTCCATTAATACCAAACACCCTATAGTTATCTCCAATAGTTCAGGAGATATTCACGAAAAACATTTGGTCCTTCGATCCGGATTTTGCACTTTAGTCGTCATATCTTGGAAACTATTGAAGATAACTATATAGTGTTTGGGCTCATTTTATTCAGCATAAAATTCTCTATCCAACCAGTTAAAAATCTAAACAATTTTAAAAAATATTTAATTTTCAAGTTCCTGGAATAAAATTCTCATTTGCATAAGTCAATAGAGCCTTCGTTCGTGATTCTATTAATACCAAACACTCTATATCTATCTTCAATACTTTAGGAGATATTCGCGAAAAACATTTGGTCCTTCGAGCCGGATTTTGCACTTTAAGTCCTTATATCTTGGAAGCTATTCAAGGTAACCCCAAGGTGTTTGGGCTCATTTTAATCAGTATAAAATTCTCTATCCAACTGGTTTAAAACCCTGATAATTAAAAAAATATATTTTTTTCAAGTGCTTGGAAAATAATTTTTATTTGCATAGCTCCACAGAGCTTTCTTTTCCGATTCCATTAATACCAAACACCCTATAGTTATCTCCAATAGTTCAGGAGATATTCGCGAAAAACATTTGGTCCTTCGAGCCGGATTTTGCACTGTAATCGTCATATCTTGGAAACTATTGAAGATAACTATATAGTGTTTGGGCTCATTTTATTCAGCAGAAAATTCTCTATCCAACCAGTTAAAAATCTAAACAATTAAAAAAAATATTTCATTTTCAAGTTCCTGGAATATAATTCTCATTTGCATAAGTCAATAGAGCCTTCGTTCGTGATTCTATTAATACCAAACACTCTATATCTATCTCAAATACTTCAGGAGATATTCACGAAAAACATTTGGTCCTTCGAGCCGGATTTTGCACTTTAAGTCCTCATATCTTGGAAACTATCGAAGATAACTATATAGTGTTTGGGCTCGTTTTAATCGGCTTTAAATTTCCTATTACCTTATCTCACTCTTGACCCCCTACTGTATACAGGGTGGTCACA
This sequence comes from Anthonomus grandis grandis, assembly GCF_022605725.1. Lineage (NCBI taxonomy): Eukaryota > Metazoa > Arthropoda > Insecta > Coleoptera > Curculionidae > Anthonomus > Anthonomus grandis. The sequence goes on from NC_065562.1 coordinate 19,935,767, forward strand.
ATTTAATTTATTTCATGCTAAAAGTGCACCCGGCGGCACAAAAAAAAAACTAATAATTTACGCAACAAGCACAAAATACTGTGCGGATTTTTGTGAACAAAAGTCGGAAGGATAGCGTGTGTTTATTACAAGCTATACTTTGCATAGAATTAGTGGTTTTTTTTCAAAGATAATTAATTAATTTTGTTTTCGCGCGTTAGTAGCTTAACGGATAATAATAATAATAATAATTGTACAACCCTTAGTACAATTTATTATACGGTAATTATTAATCACCCTATCTTAGGCACTTAGTGAGTTATTATTATCGTTATAATTATTATAATATATAGTGGAGTGCCCTGCGTTGTAAAGGGAGCATTTATTTAATGCAAAGTATAGAGGTTGTACCCCCCCAATTAATTAATTAAATTAAATTAACATATATGTCAATAGACAAATTAAATTACTATCGTTAGTACCGTTTTTCAGGACCGTCCCTGTCCTTTTCTTACTAGTATTGTTAGTTATATTGATGTGTATGCTAATTAAATATATACCGCTTAAAAAAAATAATCGTTTGTTTCATTTCATTTCAATAAATCAGTTTTGAGGTCACGTCACAATGACAGTTGGCAACACTTCGTTGACTTTGACGTTTTTTATAATTATATTCAACTAAAAATAGTAACTTGGCAACCCTGGCGCACTGTCATAGTGACAGTTGATGCATATCTAACCTTAAAATAGAACATTGCATTTGACAATATTGCGTTGACATTGACATTTCTTGAATTGACATCGTAACCTTAATTAAATACAACCGACACTTTTAACTGCTTTTATACTATTTATCATCAAAATATTATTAAAACAGTCAATTTATACTAATTAAAGAGGTTTTATTCGTCTTTTACGTTTGGCAACCCTGTCACTATGACAGTTGACGTTTCTGACCCTGTCACTCATGTCACCTAACCTCAAAGCGAAAACAAATACTTTTAACGGTTTTTTTAATTATTATTATTATACAACTATTGAAAAGCAAAGACACTTAAGGGGGCCCATTTTACCGCCCCACAGCGATGGCAAAAGACGACTTTCTCAGCTCAGATGACGACCAAGAGCACAAACCCGTTGCCCGTAAAAGACCCACTAGGAATGTATGTATATACTTGCACTGATTGATAAACTTTATCATATTAAATATGCATCTAAATGTTATCAGTTGTGTGCGTTTTTAGACCAAACAAGTGGTTTATCGAGCGGAACTAACTTCTGACAGTGATAGTGAAGAATCAAGGGATCAAACGTTCAACGGTGAAGTCTCCTTAGTAAGTAGCGATGATGAGTACCAACCGGAGGTTAAAAAACCCCGAAGAAAGGCTGCCTTAACAAAACAAAAGGGAAAAATTGCCAAAACGAAGGCACCCGAAGCCCCAGTAGACTTATTAACAAGTGACGAGGAGCCTATTGTCAAGCCCCAAACAGTCAATAAGGTATTTATCAATAAACATGATAAGACAGCGCATTTTAGTTCTATTGTCTATTATTAGAAAAGAAAACTCACTGATATGGGGAACATTTTCGTGAAAACCCCGCCTAAAAAGGCAAAAACCACCACAGCCCCGAAAAAACAATCGAAACCACCATCCCCGGGCCCCAGCAAGTCCTCTTTTATCGAATCCGATGTCAGTCTGGACATTTCCATGCAGGACATCCAACCTGCTTGGGACGATGCCGAACTGTTAGCAGAAAAAAGCATGATAGACGAAGAGGTGGCGAGGAATTTAATTAAACTATGGGAGGAAGGGAATACCATACCCTTTATCGCAAGGTAAATGACTGAAAAATTATAGAGGGGGTTTGAATTAACGCGGGGGTCTTAGGTATAGGAAGCATGTGATCGGGACAATGGGCCCCGAGGAGCTGCGCACCACCAAAGAGACCTTCGACGAGATTTGCACCCTAAAAAAGAAAATGTGCACCGTCATTAAGGCGGTGGCGCAAACGAAGAAGTTGGACAATAAGTTGCAAAAGAACATTTGTGCCGTGAGGACTTTGGAGGAGTTGGAGCATATCGTAAGCCATTTTTCCCTCATAAAGTGTCTTGAGGGTTTAATTCTTTCTGGTTTAAGTATGCCCCGTTCAAAGGGGACCCCAAGAGGTCTTTGGTGGAGAGAGCACGAAACGCTGGACTAGAAGAGCCCGCCTTGGCAGTCCTCAACAATACAAACAGGATTAAACTTGAAAAATACGTCAAACCGGAAGTAAAGGAAGTCAAAACAACCGAGGAAGTGGAAAAGGGGATCGTGTACATTTTGGCCTCGGAAATGTCCACTGATCCAGAACTTTTGGCCCACCTAAGACACTTGTAAGTACCTACGATTATTTCTCTTAATTAAAACCCTGAACTAGCTTAATGAGACACTCTTATCAGGAGGAAATATACCAAAATCAGACTGCAAACCAAAAAGGCCCGACAAACCAAACCGGCCCCCCCCAAACAGGACCCCCAAAAGTTCGAACACTACTTCGAGTTCGATCAACGAGTAGACTGGCTGAAGCCCCATCAAGTGATGGCGATCAACCGGGGCGAAGCCCTGAAAGTCTTGTCGGTGAAACTGGACGTTCCCGACGATTTTCAGCAGCGGTTTGTCACGTTTTGTCGCAAAAAATGGGCCCCGAAAAGTGACCAGTCGGAACGTGACAAGTTGATTAGTATGGCAATCGAACACGCTTACGTGAAAATTGGTAAGAATTCCGTTTTTATTATTGCTACTTTTCAATTTACCCCCGTAACAGAACAGAACAGTTGTGACGTCACACGCGGCTCTCTGATTGGTCAGGACCTGTTAGGGCGGCCATATTGGTTGCTACGTTATGGGTTTACCAGGGGGGGTTCGAAAAGTTGTTTGTAATGGAATTTTGGGTTTTTTAACGGAATTAATTGGAAAATTGCGGATTTCGCGTTAAGTTGAAAAAAAATTAACTTCGGTTTAAAATAATTTTCTCTTTTTTTTTTTGGTTTCAAGTGTTCCTTGTTTTTAAGTGTGTTTACCCGGGAAACATTTAAATAACTCACCCTGTATGGGTTTTATGGAAAAAGTGATTAAAGCTTTTTTGTTCACTAATAAATTTTACATCTTTTTTCACTCTATGATTTTTGACGTAAAGGTGACAGGTGACAAGAAAATACCAAATTTTTCCAAGATTTTCTTGTTTTTGAGTGTGTTTATTCCGGAAACATTAAAATAACTCATCTTGTATGGGTTTTATGGAAAAAGTGATTAAAGCCTTTTTGTTCAGCGATAGATACTGCATCTTTTTTCTCTCTATGATTTTTGACCTAAAATTGACAGGTGACAAGAAAATTCAAGGTTTTTAAAAGATTTTCTTGTTTTTGAGTGTGTTTACCCCAGGAATATTAAAATCTAACATCTTGTGTACGTTTTATAGAAAAACTGATTAAAGCTTTTTTGTTCAGCGATAGACACTGCATCTTTCTTCACTTTATGATTTTTGACGTAAAATTGACAGGTGACAAGAAAATTACAGGTTTTTCCAAAGTTTTGTTGTTTTTAAGTGTGTTTACCCCAGAAACATTAAAATAACTCACCCTGTATACGTTTTACGGAAAAAATGATTAAAGGTTTTTTGTTCAGTGATAGATACCGCATCTTTTTTCATTCTATGATTTTTGACGTAAAATTGACAGGTGACAAGAAAATTCAAGGTTTTTCCAAGATTTTCTTGTTTTTAAGTGTGTTTATTCCGGAAACATTAAAATAACTCATCTTGTATGGGTTTTATGGAAAAAGTGATTAAAGCCTTTTTGTTCAGCGATAGATACTGCATCTTTTTTCTCTCTATGATTTTTGACGTAAAATTGACAGGTGACAAGAAAATTACAGGTTTTTCCAAAGTTTTGTTGTTTTTAAGTGTGTTTACCCCAGAAACATTAAAATAACTCCCCCTGTATACGTTTTACGGAAAAAGTGATTAAAGCTTTTTTGTTCAGTGATAGACACTGCATCTTTCTTCACTCTATGATTTTTGACGTAAAATTGACAGGTGACAAGAAAATTACAGGTTTTTCCGAGATTTTCTTGTTTTTGAGTGTGTTTACCCCAGGAATATTAAAATAACTCATCTTGTGTACGTTTTATAGAAAAACTGATTAAAGCTTTTTTGTTCAGCGATAGACACCGCATCTTTTTTCACTCTATGATTTTTGACGTAAAGGTGACAGGTGACAAGAAAATTCAAGGTTTTTCCAAGATTTTCTTGTTTTTGAGTGTGTTTATTCCGGAAACATTAAAATAACTCATCTTGTATGGGTTTTATGGAAAAAGTGATTAAAGCCTTTTTGTTCAGCGATAGATACTGCATCTTTTTTCTCTCTATGATTTTTGACCTAAAATTGACAGGTGACAAGAAAATTCAAGGTTTTTCCAAAATTTTTTTGTTTTTGAATGTGTTTACCCCAGGAATATTAAAATAACTCATCCTGTATAGGTTTAACTGTTTTATGGAAATCAATTAACTTCCTGGAAAAATTACGAAAATCCTTTAATTCTCTGTGAAGATATCACCCAATATCCAACAAATACCTGGACAAAATTAGAAATTTTAATAGTAATCCTAGAAAAACGTTGTTTTTCAATTGTTTTCCCGATTTTTCCAGACAATTCTTCAACTGCCTGGAAGAAACACGAAATTTCTTTAATCCAAACCCACTTTGACTTTACAAACAAACCGACAACTCTTTGAATCCCCCCCGTATTCCTACACGAGAAACCAAGATGGCCGCCGAGAGTGTCGCTCCGACCAATCAGAGAGTGGCACCGCGGCCGCAACCGCTACCGGGGCAGATCAAAAACTTCAAGGGGTTTAACGGAAATATTAAAATAGTTCGGTCTGTATGGGTTTTATGAAAAAAGTGCTGAAAGCTTTTTTGTTTATTGATAAATTTTCCATCTTTTTTCACTCTATGATTTTTGACCTAAAAAAAGTAAATTCCACTTATTCTAGTTTCTCCGTTAATCGAGCGTGAAATCCGTGCCGAACTAAAACAAAAAGCGGAAAAAGAGTCTTGCAAGGTATTCAGCGACAATTTAAAGCACCTACTGCTCATCCCCCCGATGAAGGGCGAACCGATACTGGGCATAGACCCGGGATACGCGAACGGGTGTAAACTGGCCCTTATCTCCCACACGGGCTCCCTATTGGCCCAGAACGTCGTTTACCCCCACCACAAAAGGGGCGGGGGACACCGCGGTGAACACGTGATCAAAGAAATGCTCCTTAAGCACCGGTAAGAATGAATGACAGATAAATGACGACACAAGTGTTGCTGAAGTCGATCTTTAAGGTGCAACTTAATTTGTATCGGAAACGGAACCGCGTGCAGACAAACGGAAGAATGGATCTCGGAACTGATCAGGGAGGACTTTTTCCTCCCTTTGAGGGACGTGCAGTACACCATAGTGAACGAAGATGGCGCCTCCATCTACAGTTGCAGTCCCGAGGCGAAGAAGGAGTTCGGCGCGTTGGATCCTAACATTATAAGTGCCGGTGAGGGAAAATTGACGTAATTTGATAATGAGCGGGAGGATTTTTTTGATTTTGGTTTCAGTTGAAAGCCGATGAGTTTTACTATAAAAAAGGTGTTTACGAGTTTTTTTGTAGTTGCAGTAGTTTTGGAGTTATTCAGGGGTTTTTGTGGGAATTGAAAAAAGTTTGGATTTAGTCAAAGGCTTTGCAAAAATCCGGATATCTGGAAAATTCCTGGACCGATTTTATTCATTTTTGTTTCATACGAAAGCCAATGAGTTTCTTCATAAAAAATGCCTCTACAAGTTTTCTTGTAACTTCAGTAGTTTTAGGGTTATTGAGGAGTTTTTGCAAAAATTGAAAAAATTGTTGATACAGTCAAAGGCTTTACAAAAATCCAAATATCTCGAAAACTCTTGGACCGATTTTATTCATTTAAGTTTCATATGAAAGCCAATGAGTTTCTTTATAAAAAAGGCCTTTACAAGTTTCCTTGTAACTCCAGTAGTTTTGGGGTTATTGAGGAGTTTTTGCAAAAATTGAAAAAATTGTTGATACAGTCAAAGGCTGTACAAAAATCCAAATATCTCGAAAACTCTTGGAGCGATTTTATTCATTTAAGTTTCATATGAAAGCCAATGAGTTTCTTCATAAAAAAGGCCTCTACAAGTTTCCTTGTAACTCCAGTAGTTTTGGGGTTATTGAGGAGTTTTTGCAAAAATTGAAAAAATTGTTGATACAGTCAAAGGCTTTACAAAAATCCAAATATCTCGAAAACTCTTGGACCGATTTTATTCATTTAAGTTTCATATGAAAGCCAATGAGTTTCTTCATAAAAAAGGCCTCTACAAGTTTCCTTGTAACTCCAGTAGTTTTGGGGTTATTGAGGAGTTTTTGCAAAAATTGAAAAAATTGTTGATACAGTCAAAGGCTTTACAAAAATCCAAATATCTCGAAAACTCTTGGAGCGATTTTATTCATTTAAGTTTCATATGAAAGCCAATGAGTTTCTTCATAAAAAAGGCCTCTACAAGTTTCCTTGTAACTCCAGTAGTTTTGGGGTTATTGAGGAGTTTTTGCAAAAATTGAAAAAATTGTTGATACAGTCAAAGGCTTTACAAAAATCCAAATATCTCGAAAACTCTTGGACCGATTTTATTCATTTAAGTTTCATATGAAAGCCAATGAGTTTCTTCATAAAAAAGGCCTCTACAAGTTTCCTTGTAACTCCAGTAGTTTTGGGGTTATTGAAGAGTTTTTGCAAAAATTGAAAAAATTGTTGATACAGTCAAAGGCTTTACAAAAATCCAAATATCTCGAAAACTCTTGGACCGATTTTATTCATTTAAGTTTCATATGAAAGCCAATGAGTTTCTTTATAAAAAAGGCCTTTACAAGTTTCCTTCTAACTCCAGTAGTTTCGGAGTTATTAAGGAGTTTTTGCATGAATTGAAAAAATTGTTGATACAGTCAAAGGCTTTACAAAAATCCAAATATCTCGAAAACTCTTGGACCGATTTTATTCATTTAAGTTTCATATGAAAGCCAATGAGTTTCTTCATAAAAAAGGCCTTTACAAGTTTCCTTGTAACTCCAGTAGGTTTGAAGTTATTGAGGAGTTTTTGCAAAAATTGAAAAAATTGTTGATACAGTCAAAGGCTTTACAAAAATCCAAATATCTCGAAAACTCTTGGACCGATTTTATTAATTTAAATTTCATATGAAAGCCAATGAGTTTCTTCATAAAAAAGGCCTTTACAAGTTTCCTTGTAACTCCAGTAGTTTTGGAGTTATTGAGGAGTTTTTGCATGAATTGAAAAAATTGTTGATACAGTCGAAGGCTTTACAAAAATCCAAATATCTCGAAAACTCCTGGACCGATTTTATTCATTTAAGTTTCATATGAAAGCCAATAAGTTTCTTCATAAAAAAGGCCTCTACAAGTTTCCTTGTAACTCCAGTAGTTTCGGAGTTATCGAGGAGTTTTTGCATGAATTGAAAAAATTGTTGATACAGTCGAAGGCTTTACAAAAATCCAAATATCTCGAAAACTCCTGGACCGATTTTACTCATTTAAGTTTCATATGAAAGCCAATGAGTTTCTCCATAAAAAAGGCCTCTACAAGTTTCTTTGTAACTCCAGTAGTTTTGGAGTTATTGAGGAGTTTTTGCATGAATTGAAAAAATTGTTGATACAGTCAAAGGCTTTACAAAAATCCAAATATCTCAAAAACCCCTGGACTCAAAAAAAACTCTTTTCACTTTTCCCGTTTCTTCCCCAGTATCATTAGCGCGCCGTATCCAAGACCCCATGGCCGAACTGGTCAAGGTGGAACCCTGTCATCTGGGCGTGGGCATGTACCAACTGGACATAAAAAAGAAGCAACTCGAGGAGGCCTTGGGCGAGGTGGTGAGCGAGTGCGTGAGTTTCGTGGGCGTGGACCTCAACACCGCCTCCCAATGCCTACTGCGACGCGTCGCCGGTTTATCGGACAAAAGAGCGTCGCAAATAATTGAGCATCGAGAGCGTCACGGGCCGTTCACTCATCGAGCGGAATTACTCAAAGTTTATGGGATCGGGGAGAGGGTTTTTGAGCAGTGCGCGGGATTTTTGAGGGTGGGACCCACGGACCCCGAAGATGTTCACTTTTATCAAAGGAATAAGTCGACAACCCCCCTGGACGCTACTGTTATACATCCGGAGTCGTATTCGGTTGTCAGGAGGCTTCTTGGTGAGTTGTTTTGTTTGTGTGAGGAGGTTATGGTTAGTGGTGGTGTATGAGTTACTATGGTATTCTTGTGAGGTTAAATTGAGGAAAAATGTTTATTTGTACAGTAGAGCTACGTAATGTTAAAAATGGACGAATTTTTTAAAATTCCCGAAGAGGCAAAAAACCCATTTTCACAGTTTTTCCTGATTTTCTCTAAAACTACTTGGAATACGGAAATAATTTTTCCACCATTGGAATCCTCATCAAAAATAGAACAAATCATGTGGAATAACTTTTAGTCGTAAACCTCAAAATAAAGAAGTTATGGGCGATTTTTGAAAATTTTTTGAAAAAAAAATTTTTGAGAATTAATTTTTTTTTTTTTAACAAATTAATTATTCGTTTAAAAAGCTTCAAAAAAGCCTAATAAAACTTTTTTGAAAAATGTCCCAGAAAAAAGTTATACTCAATTTTCTCAAAAAAATATTGGTGGAATCAATTTTTCAAAAAAATCATGGAGACCAAAACGATAGAGCCTAAAATTCCCTATAAATAAGCTTAAATGAGTTTTTCCGTATCTTCAGTAGATTCTTGAAAAAATGACTTTTAATGATTTGGCGAATGCGCCAGATCAAGGTCACGGCCGCTTTAACTGAAGATAACTTTGGAACGAAACAAGGTATTTGAATAATTTTTTTTTTCATCGAAAGCAGACACTTTTGAGCTCATTTCAACCTAATTTTGTAAAGGTATCATGTACGAGGGGTCTTTAAATAATACTTTTAAATTATGTTTTTAAATTATTTCTTTTTAGACTAAATTTTCGAGAAAAACCATAGAGACGAAAGTGATAGAGCATTAAATTCTCTATAAAAAATTATTAACAAATTTTCTTGTATCTTCAATAATTAGTGAGAAAAAAGGATTTTAATTATTTGGCGAAGGCACCAGACGAGGGTCCAGGCCGCCTTTACTGAAGATAACTTGAGACCGAAACGAGTTAATTAAAAAAATTTTTTTTTCATTAAAAGATCATACGGACCTGTTTTTGCTTAAAGCGTATTATACGAGGGGCATTTAAAAAATATTTCTGACTTTGTTTTTGAAATAACTTCTTTTAGAATGAATTTTTCAAAAAAATCATAGAAGCCTAAAAGATGGAGCGTGAAATTCTCTATAAAAAATTATTAACAAATTTTGTTGTATCTTTAACAGTTAGTGAGAAAAATAAAATTTTAATATTTGGTGAAGGCGCCAGCCGAGGGTCCAGGCCGCTTTAATTGAAGATAACTTGAGACCGAAACGAGTTATTTAAATAATTCTTTTTTTCAACGAAAGCAGACACTTTTGAGCTCATTTCAACCTAATTTTGTAAAGGTATCATATACGAGGGGTCTTTAAATAATACTTTTAAATTATGTTTTTAAATTATTTCTTTCAGACTAAATTTTCTTTTTAGACTAAATTTTCGAGAAAAACCATAGAGACGAAAGTGATAGAGCATTAAATTCTCTATAAAAAATTATTAACAAATTTTGTTGTATCTTCAATAGTTAGTGAGAAAAAAGGATTTTAATTATTTGTGGAAGGCACCAGACGAGGGTCCAGGCCGCTTTTACTGAGGATAACTTGGGAACGAAACAAGTTAATTAAAAAAGTTCTTTTTTTCATTAAAAGATCATACGGACGTGTTTTTGCTGAAGGCGTATTATACGAGGGGCATTTAAAAAATATTTTTGACTTGTTTTTGAAATAACTGCTTTTGGAATGAATTTTTCAAACAAATCATAGAGACCAAAACGATAGAGCTTAAAATTCTCTATAAAAAATTATTAATAAGTTTTTATGTATCTCCAGTAGATCCTTGAGAAAATGATTTTTAATGATTTGGCGAATGCCCCAGGCCGAGGTCCCAGTCGCTTTAACTGAAGATAACTTTGGAAAGAAACGAGGTATTTGAATAATTCTTTTTTTCATCGGAAGCAAACACTTTTGAGCTCATTTCAACCTAATTTTGTAAAGGTATCATATACGAGGGGTATTTAAATAATATTTTTAAATTTTGTTGTTAAATTATTTCCTTTTATACTGAATTTTCGAGAAAAACCATAGAGACGAAAGTGATAGAGCATTAAATTCTCTATAAAAAATTATTAACAAATTTTGTTGTATCTTCAATAGTTAATGAGAAAAAAGGATTTTAATTATTTGGCGAAGGCGCCAGACGAGGGTCCAGGCCGCTTTTACTGAGGATAACTTGGGAACGAAACGAGTTAATTAAAAAAATTTTTTTTTCATTAAAAGATCATACGGACCTGTTTTTGCTTAAGGCCTATTATACGAGGGGCATTTAAAAAATACTTCTGACTTTGTTTATCAAATAACTTCTTTTAGAATGAATTTTTCAAAAAAATTATAGAAACCTAAAAGATGGAGCGTGAAATTCTCTATAAAAAATTATTAACAAATTTTGTTGTATCTTTAACAGTTAGTGAGAAAAATAAAATTTTAATATTTGGTGAAGGCGCCAGCCGAGGGTCCAGGACGCTTTAATTGAAGATAACTTGGGAACGAAACGAGTTATTTAAATAATTCTTTTTTTCAACGAAAGCAGACACTTTTGAGCTCATTTCAACCTAATTTTGTAAAGGTATCATGTACGAGGGGTCTTTAAATAATACTTTTAAATTATGTTTTTAAATTATTTCTTTTTAGACTAAATTTTCGAGAAAAACCATAGAGACGAAAGTGATAGAGCATTAAATTCTCTATAAAAATTTATTAACAAATTTTGTTGTATCTTCAATAGTTAGTGAGAAAAATGGATTTTAATTATTTGGCGAAGGCACCAGACGAGGGTCCAGGCCGCCTTAACTGAAGATAACTTGAGACCGAAACGAGCTATTTAAATAATTCTTTTTTTCATTGAAAGAGTATACTTTTGCGGTCATATAGACGTGTTTTTAATAAAGTGGACAGATTTTTTGTTATTTGTAGAAGATAATTATGAAGAGTGACATTGAGTTAACCATCAAGAATTTCATCATTTACGTATCACAGATCTCCAGGTCAAGCGTCACTTTTGCCTTTTATGGTCATGTGACGTTAGAAGTTTTATCGATATCGATATTAATGCGCGGGAAATTCAAATAATCAAAAACGTTTAATTCATTGCAGGATTATTTTAACGACTGCCTCAATCGGTTTGAACGCATGTATTTAGCGTAATTTTATTATAACTTAATATGTCTTTTGTATATTAACCAACTTTCTACTACTATATGACCTCGACTTATTCAACGGTGTAACTTCACAGCCAAAATGAAGCTTAAAGAGTCAGAAATCGGCACCGATCGCTTCATAACGAACTTCAAACGTTCCCTAAGCGCACTAAAGCGGGACGAATTAGTGGACGCCCTTAAGAGCGACCCCCAAACGATCCAACTGATCCTGGACGCCCTCGCCAAAGAACTGAACCACGACCTAAGGGCGGAAGTGAGCGGCACGCCCCTGTTCAAAAAGGGCGTCACCACGATGGCGGACTTGTGCCCCGGCGACATTTTGACGGGGCGCGTGAAAAACGTGACGTCGTTCGGGGCGTTTGTCGACTGCGGGGTGGAGAGGGACGGACTGATCCACGTTAAGTTTATGAACGGACTGAGTTTACATTTGGGGGACGTCGTGGAGGTTAAAGTGGGGAAAGTGGATTTGGGCAAGGGGCATATACAGTTGGAGGCTGTGAGGAAGATTTAAATAAAAATTTCCTTTTTTTTTAAATAAAATAGTTTTTATGCTTTATTGCTGTAATGAGTAATAAACGGTTGCTTAAATAATGTCGTGATGCCAACGGGGCAGGAGAACGTTATTAACTAAGATATTCGATTGTATCACAGTTGTCACTTGGTTCCTCAAATAGCACCGGAGGAGGGAATGTGAGGTTAGGGTGGAAAATGGTGAAGGAGCAGGGAAAATAAATTTTTAAAAACTTGTCGCTTTGCTTTCGTATTAATAACGTGACCGTGAGTTATAGAATATTAAGCAAGAAAATCGAGAGGGTGCAAAAAATGGTGAATGCGCCGGGATTTTTTTGTTTTTCTTAATTAAAGAAACAATTTCTGTTTTGCAAAGTTGTTTTCAATTGCAAAAAAAAGGAGAAAATGTCAAATTAACGAAATTGGCGAAGGCGCCAGGTAAAACCGTGTTATCGCCCCAAATGCCTTGACGTACGTATAAATGTCAATAAAAATTAGATTAAAGTGGGGTTTGAAGGTGTATGAGAAAAAATGGCGAAGGCACCGGGAAACGTGTTTTTTAAAGGACAATTTTGAAAATTACATTGCAAGTGTCGGGGAAAGAAAATGGCGAAGGAGCTAGGAAAATTTTTACTTCCTAACATTGCCCGGGGTTTTGTATTAATGTACGCTCTTTAAAACGAATTTTTAAAAAACGTCGTTTAAAAGAAATGGTGAAGGTACTGGGTACGTGTGTATTTTTTTAAACGAATGTAATATTTGCGTAATTTCTTGCTAACCTCCAATCGACCTTTTAAATGTGAAAAAACACAAATAAATGGCAAAGAAGTGTAAAAATAATGAAAATGGTGAAGGCGCCAGAAAAACGATATTAAATTATTACTCCGAAACTACTGGAGTTACAAAGAAACTTGTAGAGGCCTTTTTTGTGAAGAGACTCGTTGGCTTTTATATGAAACAAAAATGAGTAAAATCCGTCCAGGAGTTTTCGAGATATTCGGATTTTTGTAAAGCCTTTGACTGTATCAACAATTTTTTCAATTTTTGCAAAAACTCCTCAATAACTCCAAAACCACTGGAGTTACAAGGAAACTTGTAGAGGCCTCTTTTGTGAAGAAACTCATTGGCATTCATATGAAACTTAAATGAATAAAATCGGTCCAAAAGTTTTCGAGATATTTGGATTCTTGTAAAGCCTTTGACTGTATCAACAATTTTTTCAATTCATGCAAAAACTCCTCAATAACTCCAAAACCACTGGAGTTACAAGGAAACTTGTAGAGGCCTCTTTTGTGAAGAGACTCATTGGCTTTCATATGAAACAAAAATGAGTAAAATCCGTCCAGGAGTTTTCGAGATATTCGGATTTTTGTAAAGCCTTTGACTGTATCAAAAATTTTTTCAATTCATGCGAAAACTCCTCAATAACTCCAAAACTACTGGAGATACAAGGAAACTTGTAGAGGCCTCTTTTGTGAAGAGACTCATTGGCTTTCATATGGAACAAAAATGAACAAAATCGATCCAGGAGTTCTTGAGATATTCGGATTTTTGTAAAGCCTTTGACTGCATCAACAATTTTTTCAATTCATGCGAAAACTCCTCAATAACTTCAAAACTACTGGAGATACAAGGAAACTTGTAGAAGCCTTTTTTATGAAGAAACTCGTCGGCTTTGATATGAAACAAAAATGAACAAAATCGGTCCAGGAGTTTTCGAGATATTCGGATTTTTGTAAAGCCTTCGACTGCATCAACAATTTTTTCCATTCATGCGAAAACTCCTCAATAACCCGAAAACTACTGGAGTTACAAGGAACTTTATAGAGGCCTTTTTTGTGAAGAAACTCATCGGCTTTTATATGCAATAAAAATTAATAAAATCGGTCTAGGAGTTCTTGAGATATTTGGATTTTTGTAAAGCCTTTGACTGTATCAAAATTTTTTTCAATTCATGCGAAAACTCCTCAATAACTCCAAAACTACTGGAGATACAAGGAAACTTGTAGAAGCCTTTTTTATGAAGAAACTCGTCGGCTTTCATATGAAATAAAAATGAACAAAATCGGTCAAGGAGTTTTTGAGATATTTAGATTTAAGTGAAGCCTTTGACAGTATTAATTTTTTTGTTCAAATGTGGGAAAAATCCCTTCAGTAACTCTATTGCAATTACAAGGAAACTTGTAAAAATTTTTGGGATAAAGAAACTCATGAAAAATCATTAAAATCGATCCAGGAAAAAAAAAATGGTAAAGGTGCCAGAAAAATTGCATAAACGCCTTTAGACCCAAATGCCTGGACAAGTTAATAAATTTCATTAAAACTTGACTAACCATTAAACTAAACAGAGACAGAAAAAATGGTGAAGGCACCGGATTATATTTTTTTTTTAAATCGCTCTTAACTCACCTAATGTAATAGATATTGAGACGATTTTTTGGGCATTGGTTTCATAAAAGCTCCTACGGCTAAAATGCATTAAATGATACACATTTAATGAGCAAAATGCGCATAAAATCGTTCAATTTTGACGATAATCAAAGGGACAACGTTCATTGTGATGTAAAAATTACCTCACAATGCTCCCGCAAAAATTACCTGAAAACGAGCATCAACTCACTGAAAGAGGTTGGGCTAAGGTCACTGGTGTGTGCTATTTGAGGATTTGTTCGCCATAACATACATACATACATATACCATCTTTGGCACTAACTAATCCTTTAATCATAATTTAAAGAGAGAAAAAAATGAACTAAGTGTCCAAAATGGCGGACGCGGCCAGTTCCACGTTCCAATTGGTCCTTTGTAGGGCGGCCTCGCATGCTTCATAATCGGCCACATCTAACCTACAACAAAACGGATCGATTGGCAACACTGTTCAAGTCACCTCAAATATATCGGAAGGTGTAACATAATTATAAAGTGCCAGCATTTGACATTGAAAAAAGAAGGGGCTCAAGTAAAAAACTCACAACGTGGCAACCTGCACTAACCGCTTTTAGAACTTACTTAAGTAACGCGTTCACTTTGATCGTTTTTACGGCGAGCGCGACGTCCCATCCGCACCGTTGCAACGCCTCCAGGGCCTCCTCGCGCCCCGTCTCAGGCACGCACTCCCTCACTCGCGCGATCTTGTTGTTCCGGTACTCGGGCGTCATCAGGCGTTCCGCGTCCGCGCTCAACTGCAACGAGAAATTCACTTGAGGGGGCGCCATCTTTAGTCACAAATTCAAATCGTTGATTATAACGAAAAAAAAAAAATCAGAGGGCGCTTCGGGTTGTTCCCATAGGCCCCCACCCTGTCCACTTTTTGTCTCCCTTTCTCCCCTTCACCCCTCTCACGCGTCTTTTGTACAGGAGTCTCGACAAGTGGGCGGAGCCTCGACTGATGAAAAGAGAGCGAGAGAGAGAGAGAGAGAGTGAGAAAGGAGGAAGTTGGGGCGGACGGGGGGACCGTCAGACTCGGCCTTTTTTACATCATTTTAATAAGACGCTATTGCAAGGTTGCTAAACTTAAACCAAACACAATCGGTTTGTCACTGTTAATATATATCCTAAAGGAATAAAAGTTTGACAAACCTGTAATTTTTTTTTTTTTTTTATCAAGTAAAAATTCCTGATGATAGTTTTTAATATGTCGAAACATTGGAAAACATATGAATGAGATCATCGGCTTTCATATGAAACAAAAATGAACAAAATCGGTCCAGGAGTTTTCGAGATATTTGAATTTTTGTAAAGCCTTTGACTATATCAACAATTTTTTCAATTCATGCAAAAACTCCTCAATAACTCCAAAACCACTGGAGTTACAAGGAAACTTGTAGAGGCCTCTTTTGTGAAGAAACTCATTGGCATTCATATGAAACTTAAATGACTAAAATCGGTCCAGGAGTTTTCGAGATATTTGGATTCTTGTAAAGCCTTTGACTGTATCAACAATTTTTTCAATTCATGCAAAAACTCCTCAATAACTCCAAAACCACTGGAGTTACAAGGAAACTTGTAGAGGCCTTTTTTATGAAGAAACTCATTGGCTTTCATATGAAACTTAAATGAGTAAAATCGGTCCAGGAGTTTTCGAGATATTTGGATTCTTGTAAAGCCTTTGACTGTATCAACAATTTTTTCAATTCATGCGAAAACTCCTCAATAACTTCAAAACTACTGGAGTTACAAGGAAACTTGTAGAGGCCTTTTTTATGAAGAAACTCATTGACTTTCATACGAAACTTAAATGAATAAAATCGGTCCAGGAGTTTTCGAGATATTTGGATTCTTGTAAAGCCTTTGACTGTATCAACAATTTTTTCAATTCATGCAAAAACTCCTCAATAACTCCAAAACCACTGGAGTTACAAGGAAACTTGTAGAGGCCTTTTTTATGAAGAAACTCATTGGCTTTCATATGAAACTTAAATGAGTAAAATCGGTCCAGGAGTTTTCGAGATATTTGGATTCTTGTAAAGCCTTTGATTGTATCAACAATTTTTTCAATTCATGCGAAAACTCCTCAATAACTTCAAAACTACTGGAGTTACAAGGAAACTTGTAGAGGCCTCTTTTGTGAAGAAACTCATTGGCATTCATATGAAACTTAAATGAATAAAATCGGTCCAGGAGTTTTCGAGATATTTGGATTTTTGTAAAGCCTTTGACTGTATCAACAATTTTTTCAATTTTTGCAAAAACTCCTCAATAACTCCAAAACCACTGGAGTTACAAGGAAACTTGTAGAGGCCTTTTTTATGAAGAAACTCATTGGCTTTCATATGAAACTTAAATGAATAAAATCGGTCCAAGAGTTTTCGAGATATTTGGATTTTTGTAAAGCCTTTGACTGTATCAACAATTTTTTCAATTTTTGCAAAAACTCCTCAATAACTCCAAAACCACTGGAGTTACAAGGAAACTTGTAGAGGCCTCTTTTGTGAAGAAACTCATTGACTTTCATATGAAACTTAAATGAATAAAATCGGTCCAGGAGTTCTCGAGATATTTGGATTTTTGTAAAGCCTTTGACTGTATCAACAATTTTTTCAATTCATGCAAAAACTCCTCAATAACTCCAAAACCACTGGAGTTGCAAGGAGCCTTGTAGAGGCCTTTTTTGTGAAGAAACTCATTGGCTTTCATATGAAACAAAAATGAACAAAATCAAAATTCCTGATGATGGTTTTTTTAATACGTCGAAACATTGGAAAACATATGAATGAGATACATGATTTCTAAAAATCTGTAACACAGGATTTAATAAACATTTGGCAACGCTGTAAATAGATTTAAATCAAGCGTCAAAATTGACAACTCTTTGGACACCCTATGACACAAGAATGTTTACTTAACGTTCTCTTACTTGTCCCAGTTGTATTTTCCTTTGTACTTGTTGCATGCTCAACGGTTGACCCGAGGGGGCGGGGGGCATGTGGGGCGCGGGCCTGTGGGGCCTTAAGGTCTCGTCCGGTACCTGACTGTACAAATTGTCCGCGATCTCTTGGTACAACGGGCGGTACGGGTCGTTGTTCGACCCTGCCCTGTACAGGTCGTTCGGTGTGTACACTAACTGTGTTTGAGAGGTGCTGGTGGTGGTGTTATGGTAAACTGTCGGAATAAATTATTGTTTTTTATTTGTTTATTATTTTGAGGAGATTTGGTTTGAATTGGAACGCAGGATTTAGGCTATAAAAAACGAAATGTTTGGACTAAATTGCCTATAAGTCAACGATTCTTTTCAGACAGAAGAACATTTTTCAAAAACCTGCAACTAATTATAAGATTGACTCTTAAAGTCCAAAAACGTCATAAAGTAGAAAATAACCAAAATTTTCCATTCTAAATTAAAACTATTTTTGTCTTGTAAAATTTAAACTATGACCCACTGGCCGAATATGTCCATGTAAACGCCTTAAGCGGGTAGGCAACACTCAATACAGCGACCCGCGACACAGTGGTGCGTCATACGGAAAATATGGGACAAAATTAATTTAATTTTTATTAATAATTTAAAATTTTTAGGACTATTTGACAGTTGCCAAAAAAAAAAAAAGAGGAAAGAAAAAAAGTGTTGATTTAACTGTTTGAGAGAAATCAGTAGTAATTAGAGCCCTAAAAAATAAAAAAAAGGAAAAATAAGAAGGGACTCAAATTTTGTTTATAATGAAACGTTCCTGTTATCACCATTTGACAGTTTTAACAGCTGACAAAGTAGAGAAGAGACGTTTGATTCAATTGCCTGTAATAAATCAATAATTTCTTCCAGGCATTTGACATCCATAAAAAAGAAGAAGAAGAAGAAGAGGAAAAGAAACGTTTAGTTCGAATCAAGAAGACTAGAAGAGAGGAAAGATTTATTGTAGGCTTCCTGGTTTTTTATTGCTGTTACAATTTAACAGTTTTGACAGCTGTCAAAGTAGAGAAAAGACGTTTGACACAACTGCCTATAATAATTCAATAATTTCTTCCAAGCACTTGAAAAAGAAAAATTAAAAAGAAAAAGAAAAAAAAAAGAAAAGAAAAAAAAGAAAAAGAAAAAAAAAAGAAAAAGAAAAAAAAGAAAAAAAAAGAAAAAAGAAGAAAAAGAAAAAACAAAAAAAAAGGAAAAAAAGAAAGAAAAAGAACAAACAAGAAAAAATAAAGAAAAAGAAAAATTAAAAGAAAAAAAAAGGAAAAGAAAAAAAAATAAAAAGAAAAAAAAAGAAAAAGAAAAAAATGAAAAAAAAGAAAAAAAATAAAAAAACAAAAAAAAGGAAAAAAAGAAAGAAAAAGAACAAATAAGAAAAAATAAAGAAAAAAAAAAGAAAAAAAAAAAGAAAAAGAAAAAAAAAAGAAAAAGAAAAAAACAAAAAAAAGGAAAAAAATAAAGAAAAAAAAAACAAAATAAAAACAAAATAAAGGAAGAAAAAAAGAAAAAGAAAAATTAAAAAAAAAAGAAAAATTAAAAAGAAAAAAAAAGAAAAAGAAAAAAAAAAAAAAAACAAAAAGATAAAAAAAAGAAAAAGAAAAAAAAAAAAGAAAAAAGAAAAGAGAAAAAAAAATAGAAAAAAAAGAAAAAGAAGAGAAGAGAGATTTCTTGTAGTCTTTTTGGTTTTTTTATTGCTGTCACAATTTAACAGTTTTGACAGCTGTCAAAGTAGAGAAGAAACGTTAGGCTCAATTGCCTGTAAGAAATCAATAGTTTCTTCCAGGCACTTGACATCCTTAAAGAAGAAGAAGAAAAAGAAAAGAAACGTTTAGCTTGAATCAAGAAGACTAGAAGAGAGGAGACATTTCTTGCCTACAAACATAGAAGATATCTTTCCTCCTGTAATCTTCTTGGTCTTTTTTTTTGCTGTCAGTTTTGACAGCTGTCAAAGGAGAGAAGAAACGTTTGACTCAACTGTCTGTAATAATTCAATAATTTCTTCCAAGCAATTAAAAGAAAAAGAAAAAAAAAGAAAAATTAACAAGAAAAAGAAAAAAACAAAAGAAAAAAAAAAGAAAAAAAAAAGAAAAAAAAAAAAAAAAGAAAAAAAAAAGAAAAAAAAAAGAAAAAACTAGAAAAAGAAAAATTTAAAAGAAAAAGAAAAGAGAAATAAAAAGAAAAAAAGAAAAGAAAAAAAAGAAAAAGAAGAGAGGAGAGATTTCTTGTAGTCTTTTTGTTGCTGTTACCATTTAACAGTTTTGACATCTGTCAAAGTAAAGAAGAAACGTTTGACTCAACTGCCTGTAAGAAATCAATAATTTCCTCCAGGCACTTAACATCCTTAAAGAAGAAGAAGAAAAAGAAAAGAAACGTTTAGCTTGAATCAAGAAGACTAGAAGAAAGGAGACATTACTTGCCTACAAACATAGAAGATATCTCTCCTCCTGTAATCTTCTTGGTCTTTTTTTTGCTGTCAGTTTTGACAACTGTCAAAGTGGAGAAGAGACGTTTGACACAACTGCCTATAATAATTCAATAATTTCTTCCAAGCAATTAAAATAAAAAGAAAAAGAAAAAAAAAAAGAAAAAAGAAAAAAAAATAAAAAAAAAAAAGAAAAAAAAAATGAAAAAGAAAAAAAAATAAAAAAATTAAAAAAAAAGAAAAAGAAAAAAAAAAGAAAAAAGAAAAAGAAAAAAATGAAAAAAAAAGAAAGAGAAAAAAGAAAAAAGAAAAAGAAAAAAAGAAAAAAGAAAAAAATTAAAAAATTAAAAAGAAAAAAGAAGAAAAAAAAATAAAAAAATAAAAAAAAAGAAAAAGAAAAAAAAAAGAAAAAAGAAAAAAAAAAAAAGAAAAAAGAAAAAAAATAAAAAAATGAAAAAAAAAGAAAGAGAAAAAAGAAAAAAAAATGAAAAAAAAAAAAAGAAAAAAAAAATGAAAAAGAAAAAAAAATGAAAAAAGAAAAAAAAAAAAAAAAAGAAATAGAAAAAAAAACTAGACTGTTTTCAATATAGATCAAGGCACACTAGATTAAAACCTGAACATCCCCTTACTTAAATCCTTAGTTACTCTAAGAGTACTTACCATCATAATTATTGATTTGCTCGTCAACCGCTCCATAGCCGTCGCCCCTCCTGGTCGACTGGTACACCGGGTCGTACCGCCTGTTACTCTTAAACTCCCCAAACTCAGAGTTCACCACGTAAATCTCGTTTTTCACGCGTTTATTAACGTTCTTCTCCGTCACGACAGCGTCGTTGCCGTTAGTCACCACGCTACTCATCCAAATGTCGTTCAAAACCGCTTTGGTCGTGTCCGGTTTTTGTTGGTCGGTGCAGTTTTCGCCAGTGGTCGAGTAGAGGTCGCTCCCCTTCAAGTACAAACTGCTCAGGTTCGAATAGGTGCCGTCAACACACGGGGGGCCAGAGATGGTTTTGAACCTTGAAAAAGTCGATTTATATTGTTACAGTCATTATAACAAATATTTGTTATGTGTTATTATATATTTTGAACTTCGATAAATATTCTGTATAAGGGTTTCTTATATAACAGACCTCTTTGACTCGAAGATGACATGAAAAAGTCAAAATATTTGAATTTAAAGTGCAGGAGTGCCTGTAAGGAGCAAACCATTCTCTATGCGCAAATTCTCCAATACACTAGGGACATTCTTAAAAGCAAAATTACTCAATAAATAGAGCGTTTCTTACCCGACAATTTCATATGAGAACGATTTTTGTACCTCAAAAACTTTTCGAGTTAAAGCCGATATTGTCAGGCAGGGTCCAGGAATAACATTTGTATTCTTAAGTGGACATTTTTGGGTATAACTTAAAAACGACTTGGAGGATTTTCATAATTTTTTCACAGCAATATAGAGGACTTCCCGGGGATGGATTTGAGGGTAAAAACGTCACTCTAGGTCAAAGATTCGGGTAGTTAAGGCGGTTTTAGTTGGAGCATGTACGTCTTGACGAGTTTTCGCTGTTCTTGCGAATATCTTCTATGTAATAATTAGAATATTCTCATAAAGGTATCGTTAAAAGAAAAGGCTCTTTTTGCCAAATAATTTCATATGTGAACCTTTTTTGTGGCTCGAATATTTACCGAGTTAGAGCGAATTTAGTCGATCAAGGTCCAGGACCAGGCAAATTTTGAAATTTGTTTATTATATAGGTTTTTGGGCCATAAATTAGAAATATTTTTACAATTTTTACGTTCACAACGTTTTTGGAATGTTTGGAATTTTCCGAATCGTTTGGTACCACTGGAAAAGTCGTACGACTTATAGTTTCCAAGCTACGCGCCTTCAAAGTTTCTTATTCAATTCCGAAAATTGGTCAACTTTGGAAGTTTTTCCTGGAAAAACTAAAAACTTTCAATTGTTTTTTCTAACATTTTTGGAATATTTGAAACCTTCCGAATCGTTTGGTACCACTGGAAAAGTCGTACGACTTATAGGTTCCAAGCTACGCGCCTTCAAAGTTTCTTATTCAATTCCAAAAATGGTCAACTTTGGAATTTTTTCCTGGAAAAACTAAAAACTTTCAATTGTTTTTTCGGACATTTTTGGAATATTTGGAGTCTTCCGAATCGTTTGGTACCACTGGACAAGTCGTACGACTTATAGGTTCCAAGCTACGCGCCTTTAAAGTTTCTCATTAAATTCCGAAAATTGGTCAACTTTGGAAGTTTTTCCTGGAAAAACTAAAAACTTTCAATTGTTTTTTCGGACATTTTTGGAATATTTGAAACCTTCCGAATCGTTTGGTACCACTGGACAAGTCGTACGACTCATAGGTTCCAAGCTACGCGCCTTCAAAGTTTCTTATTAAATTCCAAAAATTGGTCAACTTTGGAATTTTTTCCTGGAAAAACCAAAAACTTTCAATTGTTTTTTCTGACATTTTTGGAATATTTGGAACCTTCCGAATCGTTTGGTACCACTGGAAAAGTCGTACGACTTATAGGTTCCAAGCTACGCGCCTTCAAAGTTTCTTATTAAATTCCGAAAATTGGTCAACTTTGGAATTTTTTCCTGGAAAAACTAAAAACTTTCAATTGTTTTTTCTAACATTTTTGAAATATTTGGAACCTTCCGAATCGTTTGGTACCACTGGAAAAGTCGTACGACTTATAGGTTCCAAGCTACGCGCCTTCAAAGTTTCTTATTAAATTCCAAAAATTGGTCAACTTTGGAATTTTTTTCTGGAAAAACTAAAAACTTTCAATTGTTTTTTCGGACATTTTTGGAATATTTGGAACCTTCCGAATCGTTTGGTACCACTGGAAAAGTCGTACGACTTGTAGGTTCCAAGCTACGCGCCTTCAAAATTTCTTATTAAATTCCGAAAATTGGTCAACTTTGGAATTTTTTTCTGGAAAAACTAAAAACTTTCAATTGTTTTTTCGGACATTTTTGGAATATTTGGAACCTTCCGAATCGTTTGGTACCACTGGAAAAGTCGTACGACTTATAGGTTCCAAGCTACGCGCCTTCAAAGTTTCTTATTAAATTCCAAAAATTGGTCAACTTTGGAATTTTTTCCTGGAAAAACTAAAAACTTTCAATTGTTTTTTCGGACATTTTTGGAATATTTGGAGTCTTCCGAATCGTTTGGTACCACTGGAAAAGTCGTGCGACTTATAGGTTCCAATAATAATATAAAAGAAACTTACGTGGTGCCTTTCTGAAACTCCGACAACACATCCAAGTCGGCAAACTCTCTTTGGTGAGACTCCGCCTCTCCACCCCTTTTGCACACCCTCGCGTACTCTTCACCCCTCCTCACCGGATCATCAGTCGGCAACTGTTTCCTGGGCGACCCTCCTACGGACAACGTTGCCAAATCGTTCGCCACCGCTGCCAAAGTTTCCGCACTAATAACGGCGGCCGCGTCCTTTTTCGGGGGCGACGTTGCCGCCTTTTTCGACCCCAAATTGTAGTTCAAACCGCGATTCGAAATGTCCCCCTGCACATTAAACGCGCCCTTGGCCCCGCCGTACGTTTGAATTTTCCGCATAATTTCGCGCTCGAGGTCGTCGCTTTGGTTCATCATAGGGGGCGGCACGGGGGGTGAGTAAAAGGGGCGGCTCACTTCCGCCAACACCTTGGAAGTGTCAAAAGGATCCTCCGAGGGATTGGCCAGGGAGGCGGTGTTGTAGTAGGCGGGCGGGTTGTTGTAAGGCGGGGGCGGCGAGGCACTTGGCAACACTGGATCTGTAAATTGATTTTTTTTTTACCAAAATTTTAATTAATTAAATTAAAGTGTTATAAACAGTCGAAATAAAAAGACACTCACCGTTAAAACCGCCCTCCTGGGGCACGTCAATCGGCTCGTCCAATAAACTAACGGGGGCGGCGTCCTGCTGCCGCCTCAACACGAAATCCCGCCCCTCGGGGGGCGTCACGTCGACCAACACGGGGGGCTGGGGCGGCCTCTGGGGCCTCCCGCCCTTCACCTCCTCCTCCCTCAACTTCTTATAGTTGAACTGTCTCTCCACCTGCGCCTGCTTCAAGGGCCCCACATTAAGACTCCGCACGACGTTCGAACGCGGCTTCGAGGTCGCGCTTCGATGCACGACTCCGCCCCCCATCAAGTCGGGGGGCTCCATCGGGTTTTTAAGGTACATGTCGTCGATCTGAGCGGGGCTGCCCCAACTCTCCCCGAAAGCCGACCCGTGGCCCGTGTGAATGAACGAGTGGTCCAGCGGTTTGCTGATGTCCTCGGGCTGTTTGGGGCGCAACGGGTCCACTAGGCATCTGGAAGTTTACATGCTTATGTAGAAAAATGTTTTCTGAATATTTTGCGGTTTATTTGATGAGTCTAGGACCGGTAGAACAGGAGAAAATTGGATTTTTGTGCCACTGAGCCGGAAAATCAAATTATTCGAAGTAAAGGTCAATAGCTCCTAAAGTTCTACTCCAATCACCCAAAACCCTTAACAAACTTTGTAGAACCATGTTTCCTTAAGACTCTACAGTTGGTTTCATTCATCTACACCCAGTAGACACAGAGAAATTTCAATTCTTGTGATGCCTGGACTAGAAATTTAATTTTTCAGATTAGAGGTCAATAGCTCCAAAGGTTCTACTCCAATCACCCAAAACCCTTAACAAACTTTGTAGAAGCATGTTTCCTTAAGACTCTACAGTTGGTTTCATTCATCTACACCCAGTAGACACAGAGAAATTTCAATTCTTGGGATGCCTGGACTAGAAATTTAATTTTTCAGATTAGAGGCCAATAGCTCCAAATGTTCTACTCCAATCACTTAAGACCCTTAATAAACTTTGTAGAACCATGTTTTCTTAAGACTCTACAGTTGGTTTAATTCATCTACACCCAGTAGACACAGAGAAATTTCAATTCTTGGGATGCCTGGACTAGAAATTTAATTTTTCAGATTAGAGGCCAATAGCACCAAAGGTTCTACTCCAATCACCCAAAACCCTTAACAAACTTTGTAGAGGCATGTTTTCTAAAGACTCTACAGTTGGTTTCATTCATCTACACCCAGTAGACACAGAGAAATTTCAATTCTTGGGATGCCTGGACTAGAAATTTAATTTTTCTGATTAGAGGCCAATAGCTCCAAAGGTTCTACTACAATCACTTAAGACCCTTAACAAACTTTGTAGAACCATGTTTCCTTAAGACTCTACAGTTGGTTTAATTCATCTACACCCAGTAGACACAAAGAAATTTCAATTCTTGGGATGCCTGGACTAGAAATTTAATTTTTCAGATTAGAGGCCAATAGCACCAAAGGTTCCACTCCAATCACCCAAAACCCTCAACAAACTTTGTAGAGGCATGTTTTCTAAAGACTCTACAGTTGGTTTCATTCATCTACACCCAGTAGACACAGAGAAATTTCAATTCTTGGGATGCCTGGACTAGAAATTTAATTTTTCTGATTAGAGGCCAATAGCTCCAAAGGTTCTACTACAATCACTTAAGACCCTTAACAAACTTTGTAGAACCATGTTTCCTTAAGACTCTACAGTTGGTTTCATTCATCTACACCCAGTAGACACAAAGAAATTTCAATTCTTGGGATGCCTGGACTAGAAATTTAATTTTTCAGATTAGAGGCCAATAGCACCAAAGGTTCCACTCCAATCACCCAAAACCCTCAACAAACTTTGTAGAGGCATGTTTTCTAAAGACTCTACAGTTGGTTTCATTCATCTACACCCAGTAGACACAGAGAAATTTCAATTCTTGGGATGCCTGGACTAGAAATTTAATTTTTCTGATTAGAGGTCCATAGCTCCAAAGGTCCTACTCCAATCACCCAAAACCCTTAACAAACTTTGTAGAGGCATGTTTTCTAAAGACTCTACAGTTGGTTTCATTCATCTAGACCCAGTAGACACAGAGAAATTTCAATTCTTGGGATGCCTGGACTAGAAATTTAATTTTTCAGTTTAGAGGCCAATAGCACCAAAGGTTCTACTCCAATCACCCAAAACCCTTAACAAACTTTGTAGAAGCATGTTTCCTTAAGACTCTACAGTTGGTTTCATTCATCTACACCCAGTAGACACAGAGAAATTTCAATTTTTAGGATGCCTGGACTAGAAATTTAATTTTTCAGATAAGAGGCCAATAGCACCAAAGGTTCTACTCCAATCACTTAAGACCCTTAACAAACTTTGTAGAAGCATGTTTTCTTAAGACTCTACAGTTGGTTTTATTCATCTACACCCAGTAGACACAGAGAAATTTCAATTCTTGGGATGCCTGGACTATAAATTTAATTTTTCTGATTAGAGGCCAATAGCACCAAAGGTTCTACTCCAATCACTTAAGACCCTTAACAAACTTTGTAGAAGCATGTTTTCTTAAGACTCTACAGTTGGTTTCATTCATCTACACCCAGTAGACACAGAGAAATTTCAATTTTTAGGATGCCTGGACTAGAAATTTAATTTTTCTGATTAGAGGCCAATAGCACCAAAGGTTCTACTCCAATCACTTAAGACCCTTAACAAACTTTGTAGAAGCATGTTTCCTTAAGACTCTACAGTTGGTTTCATTCATCTACACCCAGTAGACACAGAGAAATTTCAATTTTTAGGATGCCTGGACTAGAAATTTAATTTTTCAAATTAGAGGTCCATAGCTCCAAAGGTCCTACTCCAATCACCCAAAACCCTTAACAAACTTTGTAGAAGCATGTTTTCTTAAGACTCTACAGTTGGTTTTATTCATCTACACCCAGTAGACACAGAGAAATTTCAATTCTTGGGATGCCTGGACTATAAATTTAATTTTTCAGTTTAGAGGCCAATAGCTCCAAAGGTTCTACTCCAATCACCCAAAACCCTTAACAAACTTTGTAGAAGCATGTTTTCTTAAGACTCTACAGTTGGTTTCATTCATCTACACCCAGTAGACACAGAGAAATTTCAATTTTTAGGATGCCTGGACTAGAAATTTAATTTTTCAGATAAGAGGCCAATAGCACCAAAGGTTCTACTCCAATCACTTAAGACCCTTAACAAACTTTGTAGAAGCATGTTTTCTTAAGACTCTACAGTTGGTTTCATTCATCTACACCCAGTAGACACAGAGAAATTTCAATTTTTAGGATGCCTGGACTAGAAATTTAATTTTTCTGATTAGAGGCCAATAGCACCAAAGGTTCTACTCCAATCACTTAAGACCCTTAACAAACTTTGTAGAAGCATGTTTCCTTAAGACTCTACAGTTGGTTTCATTCATCTACACCCAGTAGACACAGAGAAATTTCAATTTTTAGGATGCCTGGACTAGAAATTTAATTTTTCAAATTAGAGGTCCATAGCTCCAAAGGTCCTACTCCAATCACCCAAAACCCTTAACAAACTTTGTAGAAGCATGTTTTCTTAAGACTCTACAGTTGGTTTTATTCATCTACACCCAGTAGACACAGAGAAATTTCAATTCTTGGGATGCCTGGACTAGAAATTTAATTTTTCAGTTTAGAGGCCAATAGCTCCAAAGGTTCTACTCCAATCACCCAAAACCCTTAACAAACTTTGTAGAAGCATGTTTCCTTAAGACTCTACAGTTGGTTTCATTCATCTACACCCAGTAGACACAGAGAAATTTCAATTTTTAGGATGCCTGGACTAGAAATTTAATTTTTCAGATAAGAGGCCAATAGCACCAAAGGTTCTACTCCAATCACTTAAGACCCTTAACAAACTTTGTAGAAGCATGTTTTCTTAAGACTCTACAGTTGGTTTTATTCATCTACACCCAGTAGACACAGAGAAATTTCAATTCTTGGGATGCCTGGACTATAAATTTAATTTTTCTGATTAGAGGCCAATAGCACCAAAGGTTCTACTCCAATCACTTAAGACCCTTAACAAACTTTGTAGAAGCATGTTTTCTTAAGACTCTACAGTTGGTTTCATTCATCTACACCCAGTAGACACAGAGAAATTTCAATTTTTAGGATGCCTGGACTAGAAATTTAATTTTTCTGATTAGAGGCCAACAGCACCAAAGGTTCTACTCCAATCACTTAAGACCCTTAACAAACTTTGTAGAAGCATGTTTTCTTAAGACTCTACAGTTGGTTTCATTCATCTACACCCAGTAGACACAGAGAAATTTCAATTCTTGGGATGCCTGGACTAGAAATTTAATTTTTCAGTTTAGAGGCCAATAGCACCAAAGGTCCTACTCCAATCACCCAAAACCCTTAACAAACTTTGTAGAACCATGTTTCCTTAAGACTCTACAGTTGGTTTCATTCATCTACACCCAGTAGACACAGAGAAATTTCAATTCTTGGGATGCCTGGACTAGAAATTTAATTTTTCTGATTAGAGGCCAATAGCTCCAAAGGTCCTACTTCAATCACCCAAAACCCTCAACAAACTTTGTAGAACCAGGTTTCCTTAAGACTCTACAGTTGGTTTTATTCATCTACACCCAGTAGACCCAGAGAAATTTCAATTCTTGGGATGCCTGGACTAGAAATTTAATTTTTCAGTTTAGAGGCCAATAGCACCAAAGGTCCTACTCCAATCACCCAAAACCCTTAACAAACTTTGTAGAACCATGTTTTCTTAAGACTCTACAGTTGGTTTTATTCATCTACACCCAGTAGACCCAGAGAAATTTCAATTCTTGGGATGCCTGGACTAGAAATTTAATTTTTCAGATTAGAGGCCAATAGCACCAAAGGTCCTACTCCAATCACCCAAAACCCTTAACAAACTTTGTAGAACCATGTTTTCTAAAGACTCTACAGTTGGTTTCATTCATCTACACCCAGTAGACCCAGAGAAATTTCAATTCTTGGGATGCCTGGACTAGAAATTTAATTTTTCTGATTAGAGGTCCATAGCTCCAAAGGTCCTACTCCAATCACCCAAAACCCTTAACAAACTTTGTAGAGGCATGTTTTCTAAAGACTCTACAGTTGGTTTCATTCATCTACACCCAGTAGACACAGAGAAATTTCAATTCTTGGGATGCCTGGACTAGAAATTTAATTTTTCAGATTAGAGGTCAATAGCACCAAAGGTTCTACTCCAATCACCCAAAACCCTCAACAAACTTTGTAGAACCATGTTTCCTTAAGACTCTACAAACGATTTCATTCCTCTACACCCAATAGTCCACAAGTAATACTAATTTTTGAGACCCCCGGAGGACACTCTAACAAAAGACTCACCTGGGAAACGCTCCGATATCAAAAGTCCTCTGGTTCTGGCCCCTCCACCAGTACAACTCGGCGCTGCCCTCTATAATGGCGATCTCGTCGCCCTCCCGCACCCCCAACCTGCCCGGTTCGTCCTGCTCCCCGAGGGACTTCATCACGGGGGCGGCGTTTTTCCGGAGAAACTCCTTGAGGGCGGCAAACGAGGGTCGTTCCTGTGGGTTCCGCGCCCAACACCGTAACAGGGTGGCGTAAATGGGCGGCGGACAGGCCTCGGGTCGCGCCAACCGTTCACCCTCCCTGTCAATCTTCCGCAGTATTTCGGAACCGATCAGACCCATCCAGGGGTCCTCGCCGAAAGTGAACATTTCCCATACGGTGACGCCGAACATCCAGGCGTCCGACGCGTGGGAGAATTGACGGGAGCGTAGGGATTCCGGGGCACACCATGGGAAAGGGACCTTCTTGTGTTCGGTCATTACGTAGCAGTCGTCTTCTTGCGGTAGGGCTCGCATCAAGCCGAAATCCCCGATTTTTAGCTAAATTATGAAGTAACAGTCTCTTAAAGAGTTGTTCTACAAAGAAACTCTTATTTTGTTAAGGACCTCAAAGGTCTTTTGACCCAAACAATTATAGAGTAAATTAAGATTTATTCCAGGCAATTGAGGCACTTTTTCCCATATCCAATGCGTCCTATTTCAAAACCTCACTACCTCAAACATTTGGCTTCAATTTAAGACATAAACCACTAAATTCCGTTCACTAGTTATTAAAATATACAAGTTTATATCACACTCTTACCTTATCGACTGAAGCCAAAAGGACATTCCGACATGCAAGATCCCTATGCAAAAACCTCTTCTGTTCCAAGTAAGCCATGCCGGTGGCCACCTGGGTGGCATACTCGCACAACATGGGCACGGGAGTGTGCTGACACTGTTTCCTCAAAAAGTCCAGTAAGGAACCCAACGGGGCTAGTTCCGTGACCATCATCATGGGCTGGGACAAAACCACCCCATAAAGCCTTTGGAAAAACATCAAATTCACCTAAAATTATGTCAATGGCATGCCTCAGGGGGTACCTTATTAGGTTCGGATGACTCAGACAGTGCATGGCCTGCACCTCTTTTATAAAATCCTCGAACACCCCCGGTTGATTGAGGGCGTCCGCTTTTAGCACTTTTACCGCCACCGGGACCGATTTTCCCGCGGGATTCGTCCATTCTCCTAAGGGAATATCAAGAAATTGATTAAATTATGGGGCAAAACAACCCCTTTCCACCATAATTGTTTAAAAGACAAGTGACAGAAGTCAAAAATGACAAGTGACATGGCAGCCATCTCAATGTTGCCAAATCTAATTTATTTAATCTTTCAAACATCTGTAATTTTATGTAATTATTTAATAAAATATAAATATATGTAACAAAAATTAACAAATCATATATATGTATAGACAGTAATAATAACAAATTAAATAATAAAAATACTGACAAATGTCAATTATGACAAGTGACAGCAAACCAAACCAAGATGGCCGCCATCTTATTATTATTGCCAAAACTAATTTATTTATTTATTTAATCTCTCAAACTGTAATTTTATGTAAGCATGTAATAAAAAGTAATTATATGTAACAAACAAAAAATAAAATAATCGTACATATTATAAATTAAATAGTAAGTACCTCTTCTGACCACACCGAAGCTTCCGTCGCCCAATTTAACACTCAGACAAATATTACTCTCTTGAATCAAACAGGAGGTGAAATCCACCAAACTTGCATCCTCCTCACTCTTTTTCGTCACTGTATTATTTCTATTTCCCACTGGTATCAATTTGTTTATTAAATTCCTCTTTTTAATTTGGGCCCTTTTCTTCTTTACTGCCTCCAGTAACCTTCTGGCCCCTAAAAGTCATTGTTACCAAACAAACGGTACCTACCAAGCCACACTGAACAAAGAACCACATGCCTTAGGGTTCAATGCAGGTAGCAGCTGTCACTTAATCACTTCATACCTGGTTTACTAATTCCGATTTTCTCCAAATCCTCTGGTCGTGCATGTTCAAAATGTTCCAGTTTAGTCAACTGCAAGTCGTCCCTTACGGGGACAAAAAACTGGCTCAGTTGGACATCAACTAAAACTTCTCTAACCAAATCGATACCATCTTCGGCCATGGTAAAACCCAATTTAGACCTAAATTTAAAGCAGCATTTTTTTAGCCACATGTCATGCCTCTATAAGGGGGCACTGCATTTTTAATTGTATTACACCAGAGATTAAGGCCAAACGAAACACGATAACATGCATATTAAGTACTGAAGGTGATTAATAATAAAACTAGTAAGGCATGAATAAATTATATTACATCACTAGTGAAAGTAAACAATGGGAATTATAAACAAATAATAGTGTGTAAACTTACCAGAGAGAGTCTAGGGGGGCGGTTATTATAACGTTAACAAACGCATTAGGGCTTATTGAATAAACACACCCACTGTGGATTTTAAACAGGAAGTGAGGTATTATGTGCTCAAGTCCGAACGTCTTTTTAAAGCGGTATATTTAATTTAAACCGGGGTTTTTTGCTTTTTAAGTTATGAGATTCATTAGGGTCGTTATAGAAGTAACTAGTTTCAGTGGAAATGATTTAAACTTATAAGTAAGTAACAGGAAAATGAAGAAAACATTTTTTTTTGATCTGAACCACTTGTCAAAATGACGTTTTACTGGTGTGACAGGAGCAGCGTTGCCAGATTTACTCTATAGTGGTTAATTTAGTTACTATTTTATTAATAAGGGAATTATTGGAACAGTCAAATAGTGCTAGCAGTATTTAACTAAAACCGTGTAAAAAATGCTATCAAGAACATTACATAATTAACCTCTTAATCTCACACTTTATTAAATGACTTGGCAACGTTGTCGAAATTGTGTCACATGTCAACGTCGGGCTGTCATCCGTCAACGTCAAACGCATGCGTACTCATACAGTAGCACCAACAAAAAGCCGCCCGTCGCCATTTTGTAGCATTCTTTTAACGTTTCGGTAGCGTGTGTTCGTCTATTTCCCGTATTTATTCCGATTCCGTTGCGTTAAAATGGTCGACAAAATCGAAATGAGTCTCGAGGACATCATAAAAACCAGTAAACAGGGTCGGGGCCGCGGCAGAAGAGGCGGTAATCGCGGGGGTAACAGAGGCGGTCAACGCCAACAACGCGGAGGCGGTAGTAATTTTAGAAGGGGCGGCGGCGGCGGTGGGGCGGTTAGGGGCGGCCGTGGTCGCGGAGGCATCTCGCGCTCCTTCACACGGGTAAATAATGATGATTTTTTTTAATTAAAATTTTTTTCCTCCCACCCTTGCAAGTCTCAGTCAGAAGACCCAGTCTCTGTCTCTTACTTAATTAAATGGAGAGGCTCGGTGGTCGCTGACGTGATTTTCTCATGCGTTTAGGGCGACGTGAACAGTGCGTGGAAGCACGACCTGTTCGAAGGGTTCGGGGCCCGCAAGGTGGCGGCCGCCCGGGCCGTAGTGCAGGCCACCATGGGGCCCACCAAATTAATGGTGTCCAACTTGGATTTCGGGGTGTCCGACTCGGACATCCAGGAGTTGTTTGCCGAGTTTGGGCCCCTTAAAAGTGCCGCCGTGCACTACGATCGGTCGGGCAGATCGTTAGGTACGGCCGATGTCATATTCGAGAGGAGAAGCGACGCTATTAAGGCCATGAAGCAGTACAACGGGGTGCCTTTGGATGGACGAGCGATGAACATACAATTGACAACCAGCGAGATCCCTGTGCCTCCCAGGAGGTCGATTGGAGGTGCCGAAAGAAGATTCGGAGGCAACCAGAGGAGTCCTCGAGGGGTTAAAAGTGGACGGCCAGTTAGAGGACAAATGACACGTAAGTAACTCAATTTAAGTGTCTTTTAAGCCCCAATTTGTTAATGTCAAACTGAAATTTATTGATGATTTTGTTTTAGGTGGTCGTAGAGGCGGAGGCGGCAGAAACCAACAGAGAAAACAGCCCACAGCCGAGGAACTAGACGCAGAGCTCGACGCCTACACCAAAGAAATGAAGTAAATATTCAAAGTGAAGTGCGTCTCTGTATTCGTTAAGGATCGAAAAAACCAAAACTGTTTTTACTCAACTTACTGTGTCCGTTTTTTACACTTTCATAGTGCGAGAGTGTGTTAACAGAACATGGACGGGAGGGAAGTTACTTTCGTTGAACAAGTTTTAATAATTATTATTATGTGTATATTTTAAAATATGTGAAATATATTACAAAGTAGTCGTTTAGTTGGATTTTGATGCGAGCGAGAGGAGTCTTAATTTGTGAGGAAAATAAACGTTTACTTTAGTACTAAAGTCTTTCATTTATTTTGTCAAGAAATTTAGTGAGGTTAGGATCCCACTGGTCAGTTTAATTTAACCAACGATACCACACTTACCTTATAACTCGTTTTTTTGTTATTATGATTATTTATAGCGGATATTTCAGTTAATAATTGTTTTATTTACTTAATAATAAAAAATAATTCCTTATTGGGAATGTCTCGATAGTAAACAATGGAAATGTCATAATGACAGTTTCAGGGTGTTGACACATGACAGCCACAAATCCTAACCTAAAATTTATATAGTTTCAATTTTCTTGTTTTTTATACATTTATTTAAAGCGAGTATCTAAATTAATAATTAGTTAATTACTTATTTAAATATAATTATTGATTTGCAGTGTTTTGGTCCTAAACAACAGAAATGTCATTTCACGATGACGTCACATGACAATTCGTAACCTAAATCTTTTACAGTTTTTTGTATATTTACTGTAGATTTTTTTAACCAAAGTGAACATACGACGGTATATTATAGTGAAAAGAAACAAATATTTCAATTATTTATTCACTAGGAAGGAGGAAAGTGTGTTATTTATTAGCAAAATATTTAGGAGAATGCAGCTGCTCTCATTGGTCACTTGAACTTATCCGACGTTGCCACGTTTATTTAAAAATCAATTGTATGCTTTCTTATTTATTAAAAAATATTAACATCTCTTGTATAACACACTTATAAAGCTTCAAACATTAAACATTTACACTTAAATAGCTTTCATTCCACGCCAAATCTCGTTTATTACCAACTATTTGACCACTTTGGCAACCGCGCCTTATCACATAACCTCAACCCGCAATAAACGTCAACTAAAAAAATCAAAACAAACACTGTTTTATTTAAAAAAAAAACCATAAATTCCGTCTCAATATCAAATAACCAAAAATGGGGACGTTTTATGAGATCCAGGACGGTCCGGTGAACGCCCTGGCCCTAAACCGCGACTACACCCAAGTGGTAATCGGAGGTCGCAACGGTAAACATTTTCGACCCTCCGACACACGAATTTCAATTTTCTCCCTTTAGTCTTTAAGATTTACCAAATCGAGGAGGGACGGTTTAGGGAGCTGTGCAACCTGCGCACCCTCAAACATCTCAATTTGAACTTCTCTTGCAACGATGTGGCTTGGAGTCCCACCGATGGTAAGTAACCCCATAGCATCGGTGCATAACTTGCAAAAAAAAACCCATTTGTAGACCAATATGTGGCCACTGCGGCCACTAATGGGCACGTAACAGTATGGAACCTCAATAAAATGGGCAAAGCCATGCAAGAACAAGACTACCAGGACCACAAAAGGACCGTGAACAAAGTGAACTTCCATGCAACCGAGTCGGGCCGGTTAATCTCGGGATCCCAAGACGGTACCATGAGGTATTTCGATATTAGGGTGAGAAATGCGGTTTCGGTGTTCGTCAGGTGAGAGTTTTCAGATTAGAGAGTATTCAGTGTCACAAAGTGTTTTTTGTAAAGTAATACAGAGAGTGTCAGGGACGTTCAGTTCAGTCCCCACAGTCCCTACACGTTCGCGGCGGTCTCAGAAAACGGCAACGTCCAAATTTGGGACTTGAGGAGGACCGAGAAGTTCCAGCAGCAATTCACCGCCCATAGCGGTCCAGTGTTTGCTTGCGATTGGCATCCCGAGCAGCCCTGGATAGCTACAGCAAGTCGAGACAAAACCATTAAGGTAAACAGTGAGTCATAAGTGAGGGGGCTGAATTAATTGATTTATTAAAAGGTATGGGATTTATCGTCGAAAAACACGTTGGAGCACACCATACACACCATAGCATCGATCGGGAGGATCAAATGGAGGCCCCAGTACCGTTACCATATAGCCAGTTGTGCCCTGGTGATTGATTGCAGCATTAACGTGTGGGACGTGAGGAGGCCCTATATACCGTTGGCCGCATTCAATGAACATCGGGATATAACTAGCGGGATGGCTTGGAGGGGGGACCCCAATGTTTTCTTAAGTAGCGGCAGGGTAAGAGTATAGAGTAGATTTTAGGTTATAAGTCGGCTTCTGGTGCTCGGATCGGTTTGATTTTTGTTTTAGAGGATTCTTTGGGGTGTTTTTAACATTCTATTGAAAAAATCATGAAAATCCGTGCAGGAGAAGTTTTTTTATTCAAGTTTTAGAAAGTGATGTCCAAGTGAAAATACAGTTTCCGTTA
Organism: Anthonomus grandis grandis; assembly: GCF_022605725.1. Classification (NCBI taxonomy): domain Eukaryota; kingdom Metazoa; phylum Arthropoda; class Insecta; order Coleoptera; family Curculionidae; genus Anthonomus; species Anthonomus grandis. Next base: position 19,971,412 of record NC_065562.1, read on the forward strand.
ATTTTTTGGTAATTGAGTCATAATTCCAGTTCTAGTGGTCGGATTGGTTTGATTTTTATTTTCTAGGATTCTATGGGGTGTTTTTAACATTCTATTGAAGAAATCATGAAAATCCGTGCAGTAGAAGTTTTTTTATTCAAGTTTCAGAAAGTGATGTCTAAGTGAAAATACAGTTTTCGCTAATTTTTTGGTAATTGGGTCATAATTCCAGTTCTAGTGGTCGGATTAATTTGATTTTTGTTTTCGAGGAATTTATGGGGTGTTTTTAACAGTTTATTGAAAAAATCATGAAAATCCGTGCAGTAGAAGTTTTTTTATTCAAGTTTTAGAAAGTGATGTCCAAGTGAAAATACAGTTTTTGTTAATTTTTTGGTACTTGAGTCATAATTCCAGTTCTAGCGGTTGGATTGGTTTGATTTTTGTTTTCTAGGATTCTATGGGGTGTTTTTAACATTCTATTGAAAAAATCATGAAAATCCGTGCAGTAGAACTTTTCTTATTCAAGTTTTAGAAAGTGATGTCCAAGTGAAAAAACAGTTTTCGTTAATTTTTTGGTAATTGAGTCATAATTCCATTCCAAGTGGTCGGATTGGTTTGACTTTTGTTTTCGAGGATTCTATGGGGTGTTTTTAACATTCTATTGAAAAAATCATGAAAATCCGTGTAGTACAACTTTTCTTATTCAAGTTTTAGAAAGTGATGTCCAAGTGAAAAAACAGTTTTCGTCAATTTTTTGGTAATTGAGTCATAATTCCATTCCAAGTGGTCGGATTGGTTTGACTTTTGTTTTCGAGGATTCTATGGGGTGTTTTTAACATTCTATTGAAAAATTCATGAAAATCCGTGCAGTAGAAGTTTTTTTATTCAAGTTTTAGAAAGTGATGTCCAAGTGAAAATACAGTTTCCGCTAATTTTTTGGTAATTGGGTCATAATTCCAGTTCTAGTGGTCGGCTTGGTTTGATTTTTGTTTTCTAGGATTCTATGGGGTGTTTTTAACAGTTTATTGAAAAAATCATGAAAATCCGTGCAGTAGAAGTTTTTTTATTCAAGTTTTAGAAAGTGATGTATAAGTGAAAATACAGTTTTCGCAAATTTTTTGGTAATTGAGTCATAATTCCAGTTCTAGTGGTCGGATTGGTTTGATTTTTGTTTTCGAGGATTCTATGGGGTGTTTTTAACATTCTGTTGAAGAAATCATGAAAATCCGTGCTGTAGAACTTTTTTTATTCAAGTTTTAAGAAGTGATGTCCGAGTGAAAATACAGTTTCCGCTAATTTTTTGCTAATTAAATCATAACTCCGCTTCTAGTGCTCGGATCGGTTTGATTCTTATCTTAAAAGATTCTTTGGAGTCTTCTTTAACTCCCACTGAAAAAATCACGAAAATATATTCATCAGAACCCGTTTTATCCAAGTTTTTACCTATCTACTCCAGTTTCATGGCTCCTAGTCTTACAGCGTTGCCTATGAATCTTCCAGGACAATACACTGTACCAGCACTCGTTTGCCGACGGCCAAAAGCCGGCAACGAAAGCGAACCCTCAAGGGATCAGTCTGAACACGAGGGGCGAGGTGGTGTACTCGCGAAAAGTGGCGACCACGCCCACCATCGTTAGCTGCAACAGTAGCAGCCAAAATTCCCTAAGTAAAGCGGTAGGGCTGATGCGTAAAATATCGACCACGCAGACGATCGATAGTTTCCATTTGGCCGCCAGCTGTTTGTACGATTTCAATCCGAATAATGTGGAGGAGCACGAGTCGTCGATTTTTTTGAGTAAGTTTTTTTTTAAATAACTCGATTTGGGTGGGTTTTATGAAAAAAGTTTTGAGAGCTTTTTTGTTCGGTGATCAATTGTGCATCTTTTTGAGCTCTATGATTTTTGACGTAAAAGTGACAGGTGAGGAGAAAATTTAAGGTTTTTCCAAGATTATTGTGTTTTTTAGTGTTTTTTCTGCGGAAATATTTAAATAACTCATCCCGTGTACTTTTTAAGGAAAAAGTGATGTAAGCTTTTTTGTTCAGTTATAAAAACTGAATCTTTTTTTACTCTATGATTTTTGACGTAAAAGTGACAGGTGACTAGAAAAATCTAGAATTTGATCAGGATTCTATATTTTTTTCAAGTATTTGCTTCAGAAAACTCAAAATAACTCGTCCTGTATAACTTTTATGAAAAAAGTGAAGAGAGCTTTTTCATAGACCGCAAAAAACTGAATCTTTTTTCACTCTATAATTTTTAACGTAAAACTAACAGTTAACGAGAAACTTTCAGGGTTAGCCAAGAATTACGTGTTGCACGGTCGCAGTGTATCGGAACTGTGCGAGCGGAACGCGGTCGTGGCGGAGGAGCTGGGAAAAAGCGACGTTGCCGTTACTTGGAGGATCATCAAGACCATGTACGGGGAGGAGTTTGTTCAGAACGCGATGATGAATCCCCCCACCGCCACCACCGCTAACAACAGTAACAATGCGGTTAATAATAATAAACACGAGGAGGTCGATGTTGTTGAGGAGCCAAAGTCCAAAGGTGAGAATGGGAGGGGGGGAATTGTCGAAAAAATTGAATTATGACCACCCTGTATTTAATAGGGCGTTGAAAGTGCGATGAGGCAATAGGGAATTTAATGCCGATTAAAATGAGCCCAAACACTTTAGGGTTATCTCCTATAGTTTCCAAGATATGAGGATTTGAGTGCGAAATCCGGCTCGAAGGACCAAATGTTTTTTGCGAATATCTCTTGGACTATGGGAGATAACTATGGGGTGTGTGGTATTAATGGAATCGGGAACAAAAGCTCTATTGACCTGTTTAATTAAAAATAATTTTCCAGCAACTTTATAAAATAATATGTTCTGATTTTCAACCGGTCGAATAAAGATACAGCCATGAAAAATGTTCACGTTGATTTACGGCAATTTTTACATGCGTCAAGTATGTTCACGTTAGTTGTACACGAGTCAATAATGTTCACGGCAATTTTTACACGCGTCAAGTATGTTCACGTTAATTGTACACGCGTCAATAATGTTCACGGCAATTTTTACATGCGTCAAATATGTTCACGTTAGTTGTACACGCGTCAATAATGTTCACGGCAATTTTTACATGCGTCAAGTATGTTCACGGCAATTTTTTAATGCGTCATATTTTTTTAAATTCATTTTTTCTTGCGTCAAAAATGTTCACGTTGATTTTTAGATGAATTCGAGATGTTCACGTTAATTTTTACATGAGTCAAATATGTTCACGACGTTTTTTACATGCGTCAAAAATGTTCACGATGACTTTTACGTCTGTCAAAAATATTCACGTAAATTTTTTACGCGTCAAAAGTCTAGAAGCCGATTTGTACATGCGTCAAAAATGTTCACGGTAATTGTACAAGCGTCAAGAATGTTCACGAAGATTTTTACACGCGTTGAAGTCGATTTTTAGATGCGACAACATTTTTTATTAAAGCGAATTTTTACACGCATCAAATATGTTCACAATGATCTTTTTATGCGACAAGATTGTTCACCGGGACTTTAATACGCATCAAAAAATTTTCAATCAACTTTTATTCCCGTCAAAAATGTTCACAAGGATTTTAACATTCGTCCAAAATGTTCACGTCGATTTTAGCAGGCTTCAAGATTGTTCACTAGGATTTTACACGCGTCAAAAGTCTTGAAGTCGATTTTAACAAATATCAAAAATCTTGAAGCCGGTTTGTACATGCGTCAATAATGTTCACGGCATTTTTTACATGCGTCAAAAATGTTCATGCTGATTTTTTACACGCGTCAAATATGTTCACAACGGTCCAGATATGCGTCAAGATTGTTGACGTCGGTTTTTACACGTATTAAAACATTTTAAATCAATTTATATTCTCGTTAAAAATGTTCACGAGGATTTTTACGCTCGTCAAAAGTATTGAAATGTTCATGATGATTTTTACATGCGTAAAAGATGTTCACGACCATTTTTACATTTATCAATTGTCATTATCAATGTTCACGACGGATTTTAGACGCGTCAAAAGGTCTACTTTCATTTGTATATGCGTCAAACATTATTAAATCAATTTTTAAACATGTCATAAGTGTTCACGTTATTTTTACATTTGTCAAAAATGTTCACAGAAATTTTTACACGCGTCAAAAATGTTCACGATGATTTTCATGTGCATCAAAAAAATTATTAAGTCGAGTTTTAAACATTCCATAAATGTTCACGTTAATTTTACACGCGTCAAAAAATTTCATGTTGGTCTTTACATGCGTCAAAAATGTTCACGACGATTTTTATAGGCGTCAAAAAATTAATAAGTTAATTTTCAAACATTTCATAAATGTTCACGTTAATTTACATGCGTCAAGAATATTCGAAAAATATTTGCACGCGTCAAAAATGTTCACGATTGATTTTACATGCGTCAAAAATTTATTAAGTCAATTCTTGAACATTTCGGAAATGTTCACGTTGATTTACACGCGTCAAAAATGTTTACGATTGATTTTACATGCGTCAAAAATGTTCACAAAAATTTGTGAGCGTCAAAAATGTTCACGACGATTTTTATATGCGTCATAAAATTATTAAGTCAATTTTTAAATATTTCATAAATGTTCACAAAAATATTTACACGCGTCAAAAAAGTTCACGATTGATTTTACATGCGTCAAAAAATTATTAAGTCAATTTTTAAACATTTCGGAAATGTTCACGTTGATTTACACGCGTCAACAATGTTCACGATGATTTTTATGTGCGTCAAAAAATTATTAAGTCAATTTTTAAATATTTCGTAAATGTTCACAAAAATATTTACACGCGTGTTAAATGTTTACGATTGATTTTACATGCGTCAAGAATGTTCACGAAAATATTTACACGCGTCAAAAATGTTTACGATTGATTTTACATGCGTCAAAAATTTTCACGATGATTTTACACGCGTCAAAAATACTGAAGTGAATTTTTACATGCGTCCAAAATGTTCACGTTAATTGTATAGGCGTCAAGAATAATGTTCACGAAAAATTCTTATACGCGTTAAAAAAGATTAAATTTGATTTTTACATGCGTCAAAAATGTTCATGCCGATCTTTACATTTATCGATTATGTTCACGACGGTTTTTTACACGCGTCCAAAATGTTCACGTAAATTTTACAAGCGTCAAGAATGTTCACAAAAATTTTTACGCGCGTCAAAATTGTTCACGATTGATTTCACATGCGTCAAAAATTTATTAAGTCAATTTTTAAAAATTTCATAAATGTTCACGTTAATTTACACGCATCAAGAATGTACACAAAAATATTTACACGCGTCAAAAATGTTCACGATTGATTTAACATGCGTCAAAAATTTGTTATGTCAATTTTTAAACATTTCATAAATGTTCACATTAATTTTACACGCATCAAGAATGTACACGATGATTTTATACGCGTCAAAAATACTGAAGTGAATTTTTATTCTTGTAAAAAATGTTCACGATGATTTTTACATGCGTCAAGAATGTTCACGGCGATTTTTATATGCATGAAAAAATTATTTAGTAAATTTTTAAACATATCATAAATGTTCACGTTAATTTTATAAGCGTCAAGAACACAAAAATTTTTACGAGCGTCAAAAATGTTCACGACGATTTTTAAATATTTCATAAATGTTCACGTTAATTTTACATGCGTCAACCATTATTAAATCAATTTTTAAACATTTCATAAATGTTCACGTTAATTTACACGCGTCAAAAATGTTCACGATTGATTTTACACGCGTCAAAAATGTCCACGATTGATTTTACATGCGTCAAAAAATTAATAAGTCAATTTTCAAACATTTCATAAATGTTCACGTTAATTTACACGCGTCAAGAATGTTCACAAAAATATTTACACGCGTCAAAAATGTTCACGATTGATTTTGCATGCGTCAAAAATGTTCACGACAATTTTTATATGCTTGAAAAAATTATTTAGTAAATTTTTAAACATGTCATAAATGTTCACGTTAATTTTACACGCGTCAAGAATGTTCACGAAGATTTTTACACGCGTGAAAAAGGTTCACGTTGATCTTTATATGCGTCAAAAATCTTTACGGCGGTGTTCACAGGCGTCAAAAATGACTACATTGATACTTACACGTGTCAAAAATGTTCACGACAGATTTTACAGGCGTCAAAAATGTTCACAAGGATTTTTACACTCGTCAAAGGTATTGAAATGTTAACGATGATTTTTACATGCGTCAAAAATGTTCACGCTGATTTTTAGACGCGTCAACTTTGTTCGTGACCAGTATTACACGCGCCAAAAATGTCCCGGCATTGTTGCCACGTCCTCAGACGTTTCCCTAAATCCAAGACTTCCCGCAGGGGCGGAAACTCCCGCGGCCCAATTCAGCGGCGGAGACGAGGAAACCGAGAACGAGGACCAAGTGGACCACGCCTTCCCCAACTACCTGAACGTCAGGAACAACGGGTACCTGCCCAAGGGCGACTTCTTCTTTGGGGAAAACGAACTGGACGTGGAACTAGACGGGGCGCCGGCTTTCATGGACTTCTACCAGTTCAGACTCAACCAAACCGCCGTGGGACAGATCGGTACGACACGATTTCACCCCCCGGACCCTCCGATTTTACCGTCGCTTGTTTCCAGATTGGTCCCTCCCCAACGAGGCTTTTCCCACCCGACACGAGATCCTGGATCGCTCCCCGCCCCCGGAACAATTCCCGGATCACCATCAGTCGATCAATTTCAGGGAGGACGCGCATACGGTCCAGGTGGACGATCAGTTACCCGGGATGCTCGCGAACATTAAGGGTGAATAATTTTATAATTATTGTGAATTATTTGAAATAATTTTTGGGGAATTTTAGGTTGTGGCGTACCCAGTTGGGACCCCAGTGGTATAGTGATCGAGACTTTGCACCACTACGCCACCCTCGGTGACGTGCAGACTGTCGCTTGTGTCCTGATCGTTCTGGGGGAGAGCAGGAGGTTCTTGACTGGTGAGTGCGTTTTTTTTTTTTAAATAACTTGCTTCGTGTAGGTTTGATTGGAAAAAGTCTTTAGGGTTTCTTGTAGAGAATTAAAGGGCGCATCTTTTTGGTCTCTAGGGTTTTTGGCGTAAAAGTCACCGGAAGCAAGGAAATTGGCGATTTGTCACGGGTGTTTGCTTGGTGTGTTTGTTTGTTGTTAGTGTTTTGCTTGGAAATGTTAAAATAACTCACCCTGTATAAGTTTTATGGAAAAAGTGATAAAAGCTTTTTTGTTCAGTGATAAACAGCGCATCTTTTTTCACTCTATGATTTTTGACGTAAAAATGACTGGTGTCAAGAAAATTCTAGTTTTGTCCAAGGGTTTCATGTTTTTTAGTGTGTTTGCCTTGGAAATATTAAAATAACTCACCCTGTATAGGTTTTATGGAAAAATTGATTTATGCTTTTTTGTTCAGTGTTAAACAGCGCATCTTTTTTCACTCTATGATTTTTGACGTAAAAATGACAGGTGTCAAAAAAATTCTAGGTTTTTCCAAGGTTTTCATGTTTTTTAGTGTGTTTGCCTTGGAAATGTTAAAATAACTCACCCTGTATAAGTTTTATGGAAAAAGTGAAGAAAGCTTTTTTGTTCAGTAATAAACAGCGCATGTTTTTTCACTCTATGATTTTTGACGTAAAAATGACTGGTGTCAAGAAAATTCTAGTTTTGTCCAAGGGTTTCATGTTTTTTAGTGTGTTTGCCTTGGAAATATTAAAATAACTCACCCTGTATAGGTTTTATGGAAAAAGTGATGAAAGCTTTTTTGTTCAGTGATAAATACTGAATCTTTTTTCACTCTATAATTTTTGACGTAAAAATGACAGGTGTCAAGAAAATTCTAGTTTTGTCCAAGGTTTTCATGTTTTTTAGTGTGTCTGCCTTGGAAATATTAAAATAACTCACCCTGTATAGGTTTTATGGGAAAAGTGATGAAAGCTTTTTTGTTCAGTGATAAATACTGCATCTTTTTTCACTCTATGATTTTTGACGTAAAAGTGACAGGTGACAAGTAAATTGCGCATTTTTTCAAAAATTTTCATGTCTCTTAGGGTGCAATTAAATTTCAACTGCCTGGAAGAGTTTTTTTTAATTTTTATCAAAATAATCCCAGAAAATTGAGAAAACTTGGTACTTTTTCAACTGTTTTTACAGGACACAATTTTTGACATAAAAATGACAGGTGACAAAAAAACCACAGATTTTAACCCAAATTTCAATTTTTTCCTTAAAAAATTAACCGATTTAATCTAATTAGACATCATTAAACCTTAAAAACCAATTGACAACTCTTCGAAGCCCCCCCGTATTCTTGCCCGAGAAACCAAGATGGCCGCCAAGGGCTTCGCTCCGACCAATCAGGGAGCCTCGCGTGACGTCACACTATGGTCGCCAACGTTACCAGAGCAGGTCAAAAAATGAAAGGGGTTTAATGGAAATATTAAAATAACTCACCCTGTATAAGTTTTATGAAAAAATTGATATTAGCTTTTTTGTTTACTGATGAATACTGCATCTTTTTTCACTCTATGATTTTTGACGTAAAAATGACAGGTGTCAAGAAAATTCTAGTTTTGTCCAAGGTTTTCATGTTTTTTAGTGTGTTTGCCTTGGAAATGTTAAAATAACTCGCCCTGTATAGGTTTTATGGAAAAAGTGATGAAAGCTTTTTTGTTCACTGATAAATACTGCATCTTTTTTCACTCTATGATTTTTGACGTAAAAATGACAGGTGTCAAGAAAATTCTAGTTTTATCGAAGGTTTTCATGTTTTTTAGTGTGTTTGCCTCGGAAATATTAAAATAACTCACTTTATATAAGTTTTATGGAAAAAGTGATGAAAGCTTTTTTGTTCAGTGATAAATACTGCATCTTTTTTCACTCTATAATTTTTGACGTAAAAATGACAGGTTTCAAGAAAATTCTAGGTTTTTCCAAAGTTTTCATTTTTTTTAGTGTGTTTACCCCGGAAATATTAAAATAACTCACTTTATATAAGTTTTATGGAAAAAGTGATGAAAGCTTTTTTGTTCAGTGATAAATACCGCATCTTTTTTCGCTCTATGATTTTTGACGTAAAAATGACAGGTGTCAAGAAAATTATAGGTTTGTCCAAGGTTTTCATGTTTTTAGTGTGTTTACCCCAGGAATATTAAAATAACTCATCTTGTGTACGTTTTATAGAAAAACTGATTAAAGCTTTTTTGTTCACTAATAAATTTTACATCTTTTTTCACTCTATGATTTTTGACGTAAAAGTGACAGGTGACAAGTAAATTACGGATTTTCCGAAGATTTTCATGTTTTTTTGTGCGAAATTGAAATTCAACTGCCTGGAAGAAATAATAAATTTCTTTAATTGCCCGAAAATTTGCCATTTTGCCTTTGACATAAAAACGACAGATTTCCCTAAAATAAATAAAAATTTCCAGTAAATATTGCATTTCTCCTTAAAAATGAACCCCCACAGTCAAAAAAAAATCGAAATCATTACGCACTTTTACCCTACAAACCAACCGACAACTCTTTGAACCGCCCTCGTATTCCTACAAAAAAACCCAACATGGCCGCCAAAGGCACCGCTCCGACCAATCGGAGAGCCTCGCGTGACGTCACGCTAGCACCCCCCACGTTACCGGGGCAAATCAAAAAGTGAATTCTTTTAGGTTTAACAGAGATCACGCAAGAGCACTGGATCTTGGGCTACATCGATTTGCTGAGTCGCTACAAATTATGGAACATCTCGAACGAAATAATCAAGTTATCGTGGCTACCGAACGTCAGTCAGTTGAACCAACAAAGCACCACGATGCACACGAATTGCGGCAAATGCATGAAACTGTTGCAACGGGTCGGCTGGTTGTGCGACAGATGTCACACGTCCGAGTACGGGTTGTGCAGCATCTGTCATCAGGTGGTCCGAGGCGAGTGTTTTTTGTTTTTCAATTTTTTTGTAGAGACATTTTTTGGTCTAAATCAAAAATCCTTTTCGTGAATCCAAATTTCGTGAAAATCGGTGGGAAATTGGGGGAGTTATTCGTGTTTTTCTACTTAGGGGTCTTTTATTAATTAATTTAATTAAACGATTTTTAGGTTAATTAATTAATTAATTAATTTAAAAAAAAAATTTTTCAGGGTTGTACGTGTGGTGCCAGGGTTGCTCCCACGGAGGTCACGTGGGTCACATGCGTCAATGGTTGTCCAAAAACAAACTGTGCCCCACCGGGTGCGGCCACTTATGCGAATTTAATTAATTACTCTAATTAATTAAGGTCGAGTGTACCTACAAATATGGCTGTGATCGAAGTATTTTAAGATTAATGTGAATATTAAGTAATAATAAATTTAGTTAACGCACTTGGGCAGTAGTTGTTTTTGTTTCCTCTCTCTCTAGTGAAAAAAGGCGCTAAATTCAAAACAAACATAAAAGGACTATATTAAACAATTAAAAAACAATTGTCAACCCTCACTAACAATCTCCTCGTCCTCCTCCTCCTCTCTGCTGTTCTTCTTGCTGCCGCTGTGGCATGACTCTGTGTCGCAGTCTTTGGCCGAATATCTGTAACAAGATAAAACCGGAAATTACCGGAAAAATCAACTCTTGTGCTTGTTTATCTGTTACTTTATATAATTTAGGTGCAACGGGGCCCTAGTTTAAGTCCTCGTGGTTACTGGAAAAAAAAAGAGACGGAACGAAAATCGACCACCTAACCTCTACTGAAAAGCGAGCGACTCACATAATTTCCAAACTGGATTCGCTTGTTTTCATTCCGTGCTCCGGCTCGGAGCTTCCTGATCCCGAACCGATTTCCATTAGGTCCTCCTTGTTTTCCTCACTCTCCTCCTCGTTATTGGCCATTTGCCAGGAGGGTATCGAGGAGTGCGACACAGCTGGAAACTGTTTCCTACAACGACACGAATTAATCACTTAACACTTTATTAGTACAATAACCCCATTGTTTTCCTTACCTAGTTAGCAACAGACCCTTAACCGTAGCCACCTCTGATCTGAGCTCCTTCAGCTCGGAAATCAGCTCATTTTCCGAGCTAAACCCTATTTTATCCACCTCAGACTTTACTTCTGACACACTAGTCTGAATATCCGACTTAAAACTGTTTATATTATTTTCTAAATCCTCTAGTTTGTCTTCAACACTCTTTTTCCTGGTGCCAAACAAAAAGGGGGCGATATACCTCTGAAAACCCTCTATTAAACCCACATTGACCTCCGCTAACACTTCGCTTACCTCATAAAACTTCTTTATCACATAAGCGACCACACTAAACACCGCGATGCTATGCACAACATCCCTGATTCGGCTAAATAAACTGATGTGCCCCCCACCATAAGACATCAGCATGTTACTACTTAAGGGTGGAGGGTGCGAGGGCTTCTCATGCTGTTCATACGCCCCAGACCGTTCGCATGCCACCCGAATTTCCTCCTCGGTCAAACCTCGTCGCTGTAAAAAAGTCTGTTTTTGCCCCAAGGGGCTGTGGACCACTTTGGGGTTCCTAAGGAACTTTACGGCCGTGTCCACCTACAAGGGAAACTTTCGTGAACTTTGATGTCTACACATCTTGCACTTTGGACCCTAAATTAATTAAATAATTAATAATCGCTTACCAGATCTTCCCTAATGTTCGTGTTATCGCTCGTTTGTTCCTTGTGTTCCTGTGTTGCCATTTTAACGGAGAATGTTCTAGTTAAAACGATTCATTAAACTTAATGGAGAAGGATTAGTTTAATTGAATTTAGGGTTATTTAGTAATGATTTAAGGGCACCTTGCTCGGCCCTGGGAGGCTTCTCTTGACTAATCAAAACAAAAATCAACTGACATTGACACTGTTGACAAATGACATCGTTGACGTTTCTATGACGTTGCCAAGTGTACACCATATGAGGGGTTATTATAAATGACTGAGGAAAAACTTGCGATATTGTGTTTGTTTGTTTAAATAAATGAGTGTTATTTTAGTCTAAATTATGCCCTCTTCATGTGCAATTAATCACTCTTTAACTTAACTCCCAATACCCTTGACAGTGTTGCCTAATGTAATTATTAGATGCCACAGGTTATCATGTCGCTTTTCACGCATTGTTTAATAAAAAATAGCATTTACTGTCACAGGTTCAAGAATAAACGTTACAGTTTATATAATGTGTAAAATGTGATAAATTTGGCAACCGGATTGAAGTTTAATCAAGGTCAAGGTGCGCCTACTGAAACAAAGATGGCGGCCCGGGAGAGTCGTGACGTCACTAACGAAACGTTGCCAAGTCGTAGGAAATTGGTCATTTAAGGCGACACAACAGTTAACTTTGACAAGCTGTCACTTTTGCTATGGTGAAGGTACGGTAATGAAATTTTAATACATAGTACAGGCATGAATTCCAATTATACCAAAATAAGTTTCCTCCTTCTAAGTTATATAGAAACGAAGTTACGAGGAATATTTGAAACCCTATTTTGTTCTTTAAATGTCAACTTTGACAAGCCGTAAATCACGTTGTCGCGAAAATAAAATTTTAACACGCAGTATACGCATGAATTGCATTTAAATAAATGTCAATTTTTTCTTTCTAAGTCAAATAGAAATAAAATTATAGGCAAATTTCGAAACCCTCATGGGTTATTTAAAAAAATGCACATGTCAATTTTGACAGGCTGTCACTCAACTTATGGTAAATGCACTGGAATAAAATTTTAACATGTAGTACCAGCATGATTCCCAATAATAAAAATGTAAATTTTATCCTTATAGGTAAAATAGAAACGAAGTTATGGGCAAATTTCGAAACCCCTCTTCGCTATTAAAAAAATTCAATAATTTAACTGTAACAAGCGGTGAAATTTGATAAGTTTGGCAACACTGTTACTCTCTAATCTGTCACGAGGGGGAGGTTTATTTAAACAATATGGCGGCCATGTGAGCCGCGACGTCACGCACACAACAGTGCAAGCCGTAAAAAAAATACTCAAAAAAACATTTAAACCGTATCATATATTTAAAACAAGCGGTTACAATGTTGTCAGATTAAAAATAAACATAAGAAAGCAAATATATTTCCCAAAAACACCTTAAAAACGTACATTTTATATATTTCACGGAAATACCATTCATTATAACCTAAAAAAAAACAAAGAACATTCCTAACGCCTGCGCTTCTCCTTAGTAGTCCAGCCGTCCGTTTCCGGTTCCGGTTGCGATTCCGGCGCAGCTAAACAGCAAAAAAACAAATGAAAAACCTCAAAAAAACAAAAAAAACAAAAGACGTACGTTTCTCCTTGGGCGGGGGCGGACGCCTCATCGGCTCGTCGCGACGCGCCGGCGCGGCGTCCGTCTTGCCGCTGCGCCACTCGGACGACGCGGGGGAATCGCGCGACGGGGGCGGAGCCGCGCCGCCTCTACGGGGCGCGTCTTCCGTAAAGCGGGCGGCCGAACGCCACGCCCCGCTTTCCGTCTTATTTCTGTCTCTGTCTTCCCTATTGAAGGTGCCGCGGCCGGTATCGCGGTCACGACCTCCGAAACCTTCGAAAATTGAAATTATAAAGAAAAATAAAATACGAAAAAACAAAAAACTTACTTCTGTCGTCTTTACGCTCGAAACCGCCGGCGGGGCGCGAGAATCGGTCCTTGTTAGTGTCGTCGGTATCGCCGTGGCGGCGCCATGTGGACTCGCCGGCGGTGTTGCCGCCCATTCGACTTCCTAAAGAAAAAAAAATTATTAAGAGAGAAATAGTTGACGAGGGCGCACGCGCGGTCTTACTCGGCACGTAGACGCCGCTCTTGGGCGGCGGCTCGTCTTTGTTGTCCTTGTCTGCGGCACCGCCGCCGCCGCCCCTCCAAGAGTCGCCACCCCTTTTGACGTCCTTCGACGAGTCGTCGTTGACGTTCCTCCAGGTGCCGCCCCCGCGGCCTCCGCTCTCTTTCGGTTTTTCGTTTTGTTCACGTAGTTTGCGTTCTGTGAAAAAATTGTGGTTTCGTTATTTTTCTATCGAAATATGACCTTGAAGAACTTGAATAAAAAAACTTCTATTGCACGGATTTTCATGATTTTTTCAATAGAATGTTAAAAACACTCCATAGAATCCTCGAAAACAAAATTCAAACCAATCCGACCGATAGAACTGGAATTATGACTCAATTACCAAAAAATTTACGAAAACTGTATTTTCACTTGGACATCACTTTCTAAAATTTGAATAAAAAAACTTCTACTGCACGGATTTTCATGATTTTTTCAATAAAATGTTAAAAACACCCCATAGAATCCTAGAAAACAAAAATCAAACCAATCCGACTACTAGAACTGGAGTTATGACTAAATTACCAAAAAATTAACGAAAAATGTATTTTCACTTGGACATCACTTTCTAAAACTTGAATAAAAAAATTTCTATTGCACGGATTTTCATGATTTCTTCAATAAACTGTTAAAAACACCCCATAGAATCCTAAAAAACAAAAATCAAACCAATCCGACCACTAGAACTGGAGTTATGACTAAATTACCAAAAAATTAACGAAAAATGTATTTTCACTTGGACATCACTTTCTAAAACTTGAATAAAAAAACTTCTACTGCACGGATTTTCATGATTTTTTCAATAAAATGTTAAAAACACCCCATAGAATCCTCGAAAACAAAAATCAAACCAATCCGACTACTAGAACTGGAGTTATGACTAAATTACCAAAAAATTAACGAAAAATGTATTTTCACTTGGACATCACTTTCTAAAACTTGAATAAAAAAACTTCTACTGCACGGATTTTCATGATTTTTTCAATAAAATGTTAAAAACATCCCATAGAATCCTCGAAAACAAAAATCAAACCAATCCGACTACTAGAACTGGAGTTATGACTAAATTACCAAAAAATTAACGAAAAATGTATTTTCACTTGGACATCACTTTCTAAAACTTGAATAAAAAAACTTCTACTGCACGGATTTTCATGATTTTTTCAATAGAATGTTAAAAACACTCTATAGAATCCTCGAAAACAAAATTCAAACCAATCCGACCGATAGAACTGGAATTATGACTCAATTACCAAAAAATTTACGAAAACTGTATTTTCACTTGGACATCACTTTCTAAAATTTGAATAAAAAAACTTCTACTGCGCGGATTTTCATGATTTTTTCAATAAAATGTTAGAAACACCCCACAGAATCCTAGAAAATAAAAATCAAACCAATCCGACCACTAGAACTGGAATTATAACCCAATTACCAAAAAATTAACGAAAAATGTATTTTCACTTGGACATCACTTTCTAAAACTTGAATAAAAAAACTTCTACTGCACGGATTTTCATGATTTTTTCAATAGAATGTTAAAAACACTCTATAGAATCCTCGAAAACAAAATTCAAACCAATCCGACCGATAGAACTGGAATTATGACTCAATTACCAAAAAATTTACGAAAACTGTATTTTCACTTGGACATCACTTTCTAAAACTTGAATAAAAAAACTTCTACTGCACGGATTTTCATGATTTTTTCAATAAAATGTTAAAAACATCCCATAGAATCCTCGAAAACAAAAATCAAACCAATCCGACTACTAGAACTGGAGTTATGACTAAATTACCAAAAAATTAACGAAAAATGTATTTTCACTTGGACATCACTTTCTAAAACTTGAATAAAAAAACTTCTACTGCACGGATTTTCATGATTTTTTCAATAAAATGTTAAAAACATCCCATAGAATCCTCGAAAACAAAAATCAAACCAATCCGACTACTAGAACTGGAGTTATGACTAAATTACCAAAAAATTAACGAAAAATGTATTTTCACTTGGACATCACTTTCTAAAACTTGAATAAAAAAACTTCTACTGCACGGATTTTCATGATTTTTTCAATAAAATGTTAAAAACATCCCATAGAATCCTCGAAAACAAAAATCAAACCAATCCGACTACTAGAACTGGAGTTATGACTAAATTACCAAAAAATTAACGAAAAATGTATTTTCACTTGGACATCACTTTCTAAAACTTGAATAAAAAAACTTCTACTGCACGGATTTTCATGATTTTTTCAATAGAATGTTAAAAACACTCTATAGAATCCTCGAAAACAAAATTCAAACCAATCCGACCGATAGAACTGGAATTATGACTCAATTACCAAAAAATTTACGAAAACTGTATTTTCACTTGGACATCACTTTCTAAAATTTGAATAAAAAAACTTCTACTGCGCGGATTTTCATGATTTTTTCAATAAAATGTTAGAAACACCCCACAGAATCCTAGAAAATAAAAATCAAACCAATCCGACCACTAGAACTGGAATTATAACCCAATTACCAAAAAATTAACGAAAAATGTATTTTCACTTGGACATCACTTTCTAAAACTTGAATAAAAAAACTTCTACTGCACGGATTTTCATGATTTTTTCAATAGAATGTTAAAAACACTCTATAGAATCCTCGAAAACAAAATTCAAACCAATCCGACCGATAGAACTGGAATTATGACTCAATTACCAAAAAATTTACGAAAACTGTATTTTCACTTGGACATCACTTTCTAAAACTTGAATAAAAAAACTTCTACTGCACGGATTTTCATGATTTTTTCAATAAACTGTTAAAAACACCCCATAGAATCCTAAAAAACAAAAATCAAACCAATCCGACCACTAGAACTGGAGTTATGACTAAATTACCAAAAAATTAACGAAAAATGTATTTTCACTTGGACATCACTTTCTAAAACTTGAATAAAAAAACTTCTACTGCACGGATTTTCATGATTTTTTCAATAAAATGTTAAAAACATCCCATAGAATCCTCGAAAACAAAAATCAAACCAATCCGACTACTAGAACTGGAGTTATGACTAAATTACCAAAAAATTAACGAAAAATGTATTTTCACTTGGACATCACTTTCTAAAACTTGAATAAAAAAACTTCTACTGCACGGATTTTCATGATTTTTTCAATAAAATGTTAAAAACATCCCATAGAATCCTCGAAAACAAAAATCAAACCAATCCGACTACTAGAACTGGAGTTATGACTAAATTACCAAAAAATTAACGAAAAATGTATTTTCACTTGGACATCACTTTCTAAAACTTGAATAAAAAAACTTCTACTGCACGGATTTTCATGATTTTTTCAATAAAATGTTAAAAACATCCCATAGAATCCTCGAAAACAAAAATCAAACCAATCCGACTACTAGAACTGGAGTTATGACTAAATTACCAAAAAATTAACGAAAAATGTATTTTCACTTGGACATCACTTTCTAAAACTTGAATAAAAAAACTTCTACTGCACGGATTTTCATGATTTTTTCAATAAAATGTTAAAAACATCCCATAGAATCCTCGAAAACAAAAATCAAACCAATCCGACTACTAGAACTGGAGTTATGACTAAATTACCAAAAAATTAACGAAAAATGTATTTTCACTTGGACATCACTTTCTAAAACTTGAATAAAAAAACTTCTACTGCACGGATTTTCATGATTTTTTCAATAGAATGTTAAAAACACTCTATAGAATCCTCGAAAACAAAATTCAAACCAATCCGACCGATAGAACTGGAATTATGACTCAATTACCAAAAAATTTACGAAAACTGTATTTTCACTTGGACATCACTTTCTAAAATTTGAATAAAAAAACTTCTACTGCGCGGATTTTCATGATTTTTTCAATAAAATGTTAGAAACACCCCACAGAATCCTAGAAAATAAAAATCAAACCAATCCGACCACTAGAACTGGAATTATAACCCAATTACCAAAAAATTAACGAAAAATGTATTTTCACTTGGACATCACTTTCTAAAACTTGAATAAAAAAACTTCTACTGCACGGATTTTCATGATTTTTTCAATAGAATGTTAAAAACACTCTATAGAATCCTCGAAAACAAAATTCAAACCAATCCGACCGATAGAACTGGAATTATGACTCAATTACCAAAAAATTTACGAAAACTGTATTTTCACTTGGACATCACTTTCTAAAATTTGAATAAAAAAACTTCTACTGCGCGGATTTTCATGATTTTTTCAATAAAATGTTAGAAACACCCCACAGAATCCTAGAAAATAAAAATCAAACCAATCCGACCACTAGAACTGGAATTATAACCCAATTACCAAAAAATTAACGAAAAATGTATTTTCACTTGGACATCACTTTCTAAAACTTGAATAAAAAAACTTCTACTGCACGGATTTTCATGATTTTTTCAATAAAATGTTAAAAACACCCCATAGAATCCTCGAAAACAAAAATCAAACCAATCCGACTACTAGAACTGGAATTATAACTCAATTACCAAAAAATTTACGAAAACTGTATTTTCACTTGGACATCACTTTCTAAAATTTGAATAAAAAAACTTCTACTGCACGGATTTTCATGATTTTTTCAATAAAATGTTAAAAACACCCCATAGAATCCTAGAAAACAAAAATCAAACCAATCCGACTACTAGAACTGGAGTTATGACTAAATTACCAAAAAATTAACGAAAAATGTATTTTCACTTGGACATCACTTTCTAAAACTTGAATAAAAAAACTTCTACTGCACGGATTTTCATGATTTTTTCAATAAAATGTTAAAAACATCCCATAGAATCCTCGAAAACAAAAATCAAACCAATCCGACTACTAGAACTGGAGTTATGACTAAATTACCAAAAAATTAACGAAAAATGTATTTTCACTTGGACATCACTTTCTAAAACTTGAATAAAAAAACTTCTACTGCACGGATTTTCATGATTTTTTCAATAGAATGTTAAAAACACTCTATAGAATCCTCGAAAACAAAATTCAAACCAATCCGACCGATAGAACTGGAATTATGACTCAATTACCAAAAAATTTACGAAAACTGTATTTTCACTTGGACATCACTTTCTAAAATTTGAATAAAAAAACTTCTACTGCGCGGATTTTCATGATTTTTTCAATAAAATGTTAGAAACACCCCACAGAATCCTAGAAAATAAAAATCAAACCAATCCGACCACTAGAACTGGAATTATAACCCAATTACCAAAAAATTAACGAAAAATGTATTTTCACTTGGACATCACTTTCTAAAACTTGAATAAAAAAACTTCTACTGCACGGATTTTCATGATTTTTTCAATAAAATGTTAAAAACACCCCATAGAATCCTCGAAAACAAAAATCAAACCAATCCGACTACTAGAACTGGAATTATAACTCAATTACCAAAAAATTTACGAAAACTGTATTTTCACTTGGACATCACTTTCTAAAATTTGAATAAAAAAACTTCTACTGCACGGATTTTCATGATTTTTTCAATAAAATGTTAAAAACACCCCATAGAATCCTAGAAAACAAAAATCAAACCAATCCGACTACTAGAACTGGAGTTATGACTAAATTACCAAAAAATTAACGAAAAATGTATTTTCACTTGGACATCACTTTCTAAAACTTGAATAAAAAAATTTCTATTGCACGGATTTTCATGATTTCTTCAATAAACTGTTAAAAACACCCCATAGAATCCTCGAAAACAAAAATCAAACCAATCCGACCACTAGAACTGGAATTATGACTCAATTACCAAAAAATTAACGAAAACTGTATTTTCACTTGGACATCACTTTCTAAAACTTGAATAAAAAAACTTCTACTGCACGGATTTTCATGATTTTTTCAATAAAATGTTAAAAACATCCCATAGAATCCTCGAAAACAAAAATCAAACCAATCCGACCGATAGAACTGGAATTATGACTCAATTACCAAAAAATTTACGAAAACTGTATTTTCACTTGGACATCACTTTCTAAAAACTTGAATAAAAAAACTTCTACTGCACGGATTTTCATGATTTCTTCAATAGAATGTTAAAAACACCCCACAGAATCCTAGAAAACAAAAATCAAACCAATCCGACCACTAGAACTGGAATTATAACCCAATTACCAAAAAATTAACGAAAACTGTTTTTTCACTTGGACATCACTTTCTAAAACTTGAATAAAAAAACTTCTACTGCACGGATTTTCATGATTTTTTCAATAGAATGTTAAAAACACTCTATAGAATCCTCGAAAACAAAATTCAAACCAATCCGACCGATAGAACTGGAATTATGACTCAATTACCAAAAAATTTACGAAAACTGTATTTTCACTTGGACATCACTTTCTAAAATTTGAATAAAAAAACTTCTACTGCGCGGATTTTCATGATTTTTTCAATAAAATGTTAGAAACACCCCATAGAATCCTAGAAAACAAAAATCAAACCAATCCGACCACTAGAACTGGATTTATGACTCAATTACCAAAAAATTAACGAAAACTGTATTTTCACTTGGACATCACTTTCTAAAACTTGAATAAAAAAACTTCTACTGCACGGATTTTCATGATTTTTTCAATAAAATGTTAGAAACACCCCATAGAATCCTAGAAAACAAAAATCAAACCAATCCGACCACTAGAACTGGATTTATGACTCAATTACCAAAAAATTAACGAAAACTGTATTTTCACTTGGACATCACTTTCTAAATATTGAATAAAAAAACTTCTATTGCACGGATTTTCATGATTTCTTCAATAAACTGTTAAAAACACCCCATAGAATTCTAGAAAGCAAAAATCAAACCAATCCGACCACTAGAACTGGAATTATGACTCAATTACCAAAAAATTAACGAAAACTGTATTTTCACTTTCTAAAACTTGAATAAAAAAACTTTTACTGCACGGATTTTCATGATTTTTTCAATAAAATGTTAAAAACACCCCATAGAATCCTCGAAAACAAAAATCAAACTAATCCGACCACTAAAATTGGAATTATGACTCAATTATCAAAAAAATTAAGGAAAACTGTATTTTCACTTGGACATCACTTTCTAAAACTTGAATAAAAAAACTTCTATTGCACGGATTTTCATGATTTCTTCAATAAACTGGTAAAAACACCCCATAGAATTTTAGAAAGCAAAAATCAAACCAATCCGACCACTAAAACTGGAATTATGACTCAATTACCAAAAAATTAACGAAAACTGTATTTTCACTTTCTAAAACTTGAATAAAAAAACTTCTACTGCACGGATTTTCATGATTTTTTCAATAAAATGTTAAAAACACTCTACAGAATCCTCGAAAACAAAAATCAAACCAATCCGACCACTAGAACTGGAATTATGACTCAATTACCAAAAAATTAACGGAAACTGCTGTTTCACTTCCTCCCTTTAATATCATGAAAACGGTCAAATTTACGAAAAAAACTGACGGAAAATTAATTCCGCACAAAAACTCACTCTCGCCGCCATTTTCTCATAAACTCACTCTTACTCACCGATTTCCTCCTCTTTGGCCCTCTGTTTGGCCGCTATACGGTCCAGACTCTCCTGCTTCTCCCGCATTTCCCTCTCCCGTTCCTCGCGTTCGACGCGCTCCCGCTCCGCCCGCTCCTGACGCTCCTTCTCCTCGCGCGCCGCCCGCTCCTCCTCCTCCCGCCGTTTCCGTTCCTCCCGCTTCCGCTCCTCCTCCTCCTGTTTCTGTTTCAGCCAGTGGGCGCGTCGCTCCTCCTTACGTTTCGCTTTGCGGTCCGTCAGTCGTTTGCGACGCTCCTCCCTCAGCGCTTTCTCGAACGTCTCGAGTTTTTCCTCGTAGAGGGTGTTGCGTTCTTTTTTGAGTTTCGCGAGGAATTCGTCCTACGAAAAAAAAAAAAAACTGAATTGGTGAATATCTCGATAATGGGGAGGTTTATCGGAAATATCGTAGAGGGGTTTTTTGTGGGGAATTTAATTTGCTACAGAAAAGGGGTCTATGTTTTTTTCTGTAGAGGCACTCCTTGGACTCGAAAAATGGAAAAAACGCTTTTTTAGGCGGAAATTTTTGTTTGCCCCTTATAAAAAAAAAACACTGATAAGAATGATTTTATTAGAGGAATATTCGAGCAAATTCTCAAACGTCTAACTAGATTAGTTTTCCAGTTACAGGCATCTTAGTAGCAACGGACTTTTGACAAGCTGTCTTTCACGTTATGGTGAAAGCACAGGGATGAAAATTTTTAAATCAAGTACAGGCATGAATACCAATTATAAAAAAGTCAATTTCCCGTTTCTAAGTAGAACGGAAGCGAAGTTATGGGCAAATTTCAAAACACCCTGTGATTATTTGAAAAAATGGAAAAGTCAAGTTTGACAAGCTGTCAATCACGCTATGGAGAAGGTACCGGGTTATAAATTTAATGTGACGTAAGGCCTTGAATTCCAATTATAAAAATATAAATTTCTTCCTTCTATCTAAACTAGAACCAAAATTATGAGCAAATTTCGAAACACCTCTTCATTATTCAAGAAAACTCTAAAAGGCAACTTTGATCGGCTGTTATTCGTGCTATGGCGAAGGTGCCGGGTTATAAATTTAGTCTGACTTAAAGGCACTCAAACCAATTATAAAAATATCAATTTCGCCAAGTTGATACGAATAGAAACGAAAATATCACCAACTTTGACAAACTTGTACATAAAACTTTGACAGGCCGTCAATCACGTTCTGACGAAGGCACCGGGTTACAAATCTAGCATAATTTAAAGGCATTCCTCCCAATTATACGAATGTAGCATTTTTCCTTCTAAGTAACATAGAAACGAAATTATGAACAAATTTCCAAATCTCATTTTATTCTCCAAAAAAAGGGGAATACGTCAATTTTGATAGGCTGTCAAATATGTTATGGTGAAGGCGCGGGGATAAAATTTTAATCTCAAATAAAGAGATGAATCCCAATTACAAAAACGTAAATTTCTTCCTTCCAAGTAAATTAGAGGCGAAGTTGTAAGCAAATTACGAAACCCCGTTTGAATATTCGAGAAAATTAGTATGTCAACTTTGACAAGTTCTAAATTAGGTTCTGGCGGAAGCTCAGGGATACAATTTAAATGTCAAATAGGGGCATTATTCCAAATATTAAAAATATTAATTTCGCTTTTTTAAGTAAATTAGGAAGGAAACTATGAAGAATTTTCTAAACCCCCTTTTAGCATTAAAAAAAAAATGAAGTCTCAACTTTGACGAGCCGCCACTGGAGCTATGGCGAAGGCACCGGGATACAATTTTAATGTCAAATACGGGTATTATTCCAAATAATAAAAATATCAAATTTTCTTTTCTAAGTAAATCAGAAACGAAAATATGTACAATTTTCAAAACCCTCTTTTGGCATAAAAAAAATAATGAAAATCCAACTTTGACGAGTCGCCACTGGAGCTATGGCGAAAGCTCGAAGATACAATTTTAACCTCAAATACGGACATTATTTCAAATAATAAAAATATGAATTTTTCTTTTCTAAGTCAATTAGGAACGCAATTATGAGCAATTTTCAAAACCCTCTTTTGGCATAAAAAAAAAATGAAAAGCCAACTTTGACGAGCCGCCACTGGAGCTATGGCGAAGGCACCGGGAATACAATTTTAATGCCAAATAGGGGCATTATTCAAAATAATAATAATATGAATTTCGCTTTTCTAGGTGAATTAGGAACGAAATTATAAGCAATTTTCAACACCCCTTTTTGGCATTAAAAAAAACGAAGATTCACCTTTGACGAGCCGCCACTGGAGCTATGGCGAAGGCACCGGGATACAATTTTAATGCTAAACACTGGCATTATTCCAAATAATAAAAATATTAGTTTTTCCTTTCTAAGTAAATCAGGAACGAAAATATGGACAATTTTCAAAACCCCCTTTTGGCGTAAAAAAAAAAAAGACTAAACTTTGACCAGCCGCCACTGGAGCTATGGAGAAGGCACCGGGATGCAATTTTAATGCCAAATACTGGCATCATTCCAAATAATAAAAATATGAATTTTTCTTTTTTAAGTCAATTAGGAACGAAATTATGGGCAATATTCAAAACCCCCTTTTGGCATTAAAAAAAAAATGAAGACTCAACTTTGACGAGCTGCCACTGGAGCTGTGGCAAAAGCACCGGGATACAATTTTAATGTCAAATGCGGGCATTGTTCCAAATAATAAAAATATCAATTTTTCTTTTCTAAGTAAATTAGGAAGGAAACTATGAAGAATTTTCAAAACCCCTTTTTGGCATTAAAAAAAACTAAGACTCAACTTTGACGAGTCGCCACTGGAGCTATGGAGAAGGCACCGGGAATACAATTTTAATACCAAATACGGGCATTATTCCAAATAATAAAAACATGAATTTCGCTTTTCTAGATAAATTAGAAACAAAGTTCTGAGCAAATTACGAAACCTCTTTTGAATATTCGAGAAAATGGATATGTCAACTTTGACAAGTTATAAATTAGGTTCTGGCAAAAGCTCGGGGATAAAATTTTAATGTTAAATACGGGCATTATTCTAAATAATAAAAATATAAATTTTTCTTTTTTAGGTAAATCACAGACGAAAATATGAAGAATTTTCAAAACCCCCTTTTGGCGTAAAAAAAATAAAGACTCAACTTTGACGAGCCGCCACTGGAGCCATGGCAAAAGCACCGGGATATAATTTTAATGCCAAATGCGGGCATTATTCTAAACAATAAAAATATGAATTTCGCTTTTCTAGCTAAATTAGGAACGAAATTATGGGCAATTTTCAAAATCCCTTTTGGCATTAAAAAAAAAAATGAAGATTCAACTTTGACGAGCCGCTACTGGAGCTATGGCGAAGACACCGGGATACAATTTTAACCCCAAATACGGGGATTATTCCGAATAATAAAAATATGATTTTTTTTATTCTAAGTAAATCACAGACGAAAATATGAAGAATTTTCAAAACCCCCTTTTGGCATTAAAAAAAAAAACGAAGACTCAACTTTGACGAGCTACCACTGGAGCTATGGAGAAGGCACCGGGATACAATTTTAATGCCGAATGCGGTCATTACTCCAATTAATAAAAATATCAAACTTTCTTCTCTAAGTAAATTAGGAACGAAATTATTGGCAATTTTCAAAAACCCTCTTTTGGCATAAAAAAAAAATGAAAAGCCAACTTTGACGAGCCGCCACTGGAGCTATGGCGAAGGCACCGGGAATACAATTTTAATGCCAAATAGGGGCATTATTCAAAATAATAATAATATGAATTTCGCTTTTCTAGGTGAATTAGGAACGAAATTATAAGCAATTTTCAACACCCCTTTTTGGCATTAAAAAAAACGAAGATTCATCTTTGACGAGCCGCCACTGGAGCTATGGCGAAGGCACCGGGATACAATTTTATTGCCAAATACAGGCATTATCCCAAATAATTAAAATATCATTTTTATTATTCTAAGTAAATCACAGACGAAAATATGAAGAATTTTCAAAACCCCCTTTTTGCGTAAAAAAAAAAGACTAAACGTTGACCAGCCGCCACTGGAGCTATGGAGAAGACAACGGGATGCAATTTTAATGCCAAATACTGGCATCATTCCAAATAATAAAAATATGAGTTTTTCTTTTCTAAGTAAATTAGGAACGAAATTATGGGCAATTTTCAAAACCCTCTTTTGGCATTAAAAAAAACGAAGACTCATCTTTGACGAGCCGTCACTGGAGCTATGGCGAAAGCACCGGGATACAATTTTAATGTCAAATACGGGCATTATTCCAAATAATAAAAATATGATTTTTTTTATTCTAAGTATATCACAGACGAAAATATGAAGAATTTTCAAAACCCCCTTTTGGCATTAAAAAAAAAAAAACGAAGACTCAACTTTGACGAGCTGCCACTGGAGCTATGGAGAAGGCATCGGGATATAATTTTAATGCCAAATACGGGCATTCTTCCAAATATTAAAAATAGGAATTTTTCTTTTCTAAGTAAATTAGGAACGAAATTATGGGCAATTTTCAAAACCCCCTTTTGGCATTAAAAAAAAAAAACGAAGATTCAACTTTGACGAGCTGCCACTGGAGTTCTGGCAAAAGCACCGGGATACAATTTTAATGTCAACTGCGGGCATTGTTCCAAATAATAAAAATATCAATTTTTCTTTTCTAAGTAAATCAGGAAGGAAACTATGAGGAATTTCCAAAACCCCCTTTTGGCGTAAAAAAAAAAAATGAAGACTCAACTTTGACGAGCCGCCACTGGAGCTATGGCAAAGGCACCGGGATACAATTTTAACCCCAAATACTGGCACTATTCCAAATAATAAAAATATAAATTTTTTTATTCTAAGTAAATTAGGAACGAAATTATGAGCAATATTCAAAACCCCTTTTTGCCATAAAAAAAAATTAAGACTCAACTTTGACGAGTCGCCACTGGAGCTATGGAGAAGGCATCGGGATACAATTTTAATGGCGAATGCGGCCATTATTTCAATTAATAAAAATATCAAACTTTCTTCTTTAAGTAAATTAGGAACGAAATTATGGACAATTTTCAAAACCCTCTTTTGGCATAAAAAAAAAATAAGACTCAACTTTGACGAGTCGCCACTGGAGCTATGGAGAAGGCACCGGGATACAATTTTAACCCCAAATACGGGGATTATTCCAAATAATAAAAATATCAATTTTTTTATTCTAAGTAAATTAGAAACGAAATTATGAGCAATTTTCAAAACCATCTTTTGGCATTAAAAAAAAAAATGAAGACTCAACTTTGACGAGCTGCCACTGGAGCTGTGGCGAAAGCTCGGGGACACAATTTTAATGCCAAATACGAGCATTATTCTAAACAATAAAAATATGAATTTCGCTTTTCTAGCTAAATTAGGAACGAAATTATGAGCAATTTTCAAAACCCCTTTTTGCCATAAAAAAAAATTAAGACTCAACTTTGACAAGTCGCCACTGGAGCTATAGAGAAGGCATCGGGATACAATTTTAATGGCGAATGCGGTCATTACTCCAATTAATAAAAATATCAAACTTTCTTCTCTAAGTAAATTAGGAACGAAATTATGGGCAATTTTCGAAACCCTCTTTTGGCATTAAAAAAAAATGAAGACTCAACTTTGACGAGCCGCCACTGGAGCTATGGAGAAGGCATCGGGATACAATTTTAATGGCGAATGCGGTCATTACTCCAATTAATAAAAATATCAAACTTTCTTCTCTAAGTAAATTAGGAACGAAATTATGGGCAATTATCGAAACCCTCTTTTGGCATTAAAAAAAAATGAAGACTCAACTTTGACGAGCCGCCACTGGAGCTATGGAGAAGGCATCGGGATACAATTTTAATGCCAAATACGGGCATCATTCCAAATAATAAAAATATAAATTTTTCTTTTCTAAGACAATTAGAAAGGAAACTATGAGGAATTTTTAAAACCCCCTTTTGGCATTAAAAAAAAATAAGACTCAACTTCGACGAGCCGTCACTGGAGCTATGACGAAGGCACCGAGATAAAAACTTAGTATGACGTAAAACCACTCATACCAATTTCAAAACCCTAAACGTCTCCACCCTAAATCCCCTAGAAACGAAACTATCTTAAAATGTCCATTATGCCTCCGAACGTTTGTTTTTACCTTGTCGGCTTTCATGCGTGCGAGTCTGTCCCTAGTGGCGACCGCCAACTTCCGTTCCTCGATGGCGGCCGCGATCCGTTCCGCCTCCTGTTGCTCCCAGAACGCCTGATCCTGCAACTGTTTCTCCTTCAAGCTCTCCTGCAGCAGCGGGATCTCCTCTAACCTCTTCGCCCGTTCGAAGTAATCGACCTTCTTCTCTTGCGACTTTAATTTCGCCTGTAACTCGCGTCGCTCTTTGAGTAACTCCTCCGCCTCTTTCGCGGCGATCTGATCCGCGTCCAGTTTCTTGATGTCGTCCTCGTCCATTTTTTTCAGGATTTTCTGCCCGTGACCCGTCTGACTGATCTGATGGAGAACGAGAACAAATTAATGAGTAAAGGTATGTGGGAAACAATTGCGAATTGCGCTCGTTTACCTGCTGCAGTTTCTCTTGGAGGTGACGGTGCTTGATTTGCTCGATCTCGTTCTGGTGACGACGCCGTTCCCGTTCCTGACGTTCCTCTTCCAGGCGTTTCTGCTCGGCCAGCATCTGTTGACGCTGGATCTCTTCCAGGCTACACGAGATTAATAATAATCAGAAATAAGATGCTGAACGGAAAAATAACGCATCAGCTGATTGTCGTATCACAGGAATCACGTAAGACGTGAACTTTGACACAATTCGCGATATGGTGAAGGCACCGGGTTAATATTTTAACACGCAATACAGGCATCAATTCCATTAATAAAAAGGTGAATTTCTCACTTCTAGGTAGAGTAGGAACGAAATTATTGATAAATTTCGAAACTGCCTTTTATAAGTCGAAAAACCGTAAAAGTCAACTTTGACAGGCTGTCAATCACGTTCTGGTAAATCCACGAGGATGAAACTTTAACCCCAAATACAGGCATGAATCCTAATTACAAAAATCTAAATTTCAATCTTTTGAGTCAAATAGAAACGAAATTATAAGCAAATTTCGAAACCCCTATTCATTATTCGAGAAAATGTGAAAGTCAACTTTGACAAGCTGTCAATCACTATCTGGTGAAGGTACAGGAATAAAATTTTAACATCAAGTACAGGCATGAATCCTAATTATAAAAATGTAAATTTCTCCCTTCTAAGTAAAATATAAGTGAAATAACGAAGGAATTTCGAAAGCACCTTTTTTTAATTCAGAAAAATAGAAATGTCAACTTTGACAGGCTGTCAATCACGTTCTCGTAAATCCATGAGGATAAAATTTTAACCCCAAATACAGGCATCATTTCCAATAATAAAAATATAAATTTCCCTTTTCTAAGTGAAATAGAACCGAAACTATAAGCGAATTTCGAAACCCTCATTGATTATTAAAAAAAAATATAAAAGCCAAGTATGAACGCATGCTATGGTGACTGCGTTTGCTCATAAATGTAATATAACCTAAGGGCATACACACTAAATATAAAAATATGAACTTCGTCAATCTGAAATCAATAGAAACGAAATAATGACTAAATCGACCAAAAATTCAATACAACACTTTCACAGGCTCTAAATCGTGTTATGGCGAAGGTGCGGAAAAATTTTTTGTAACCTGAAGTACAGGCATGAGTACCAATTATGTTTAAGTAATTTAATTTCTTCTAAGTATAACAAAAAAGAAACTATGATAAAAATTTGAAAACCTCTTTTCATTATTAAAAAACAATGGAAATGTCAACTTTGACAAGCTGTCAATCTTCTTCTGACAAAGGCACGGTGATGAAATTTTAATATGCAGTACAGGCATGAATTCTAATTGTAATAAACTAAATTTCTCCCTTCTAAGTAAAATAGAAGCAGAATTATGAGCAAATTAGCAGAACCCTCTTTATTATTGCAAAAAAAATTATAAGTCAACTTTGACAGCTTGTCAATCAGGTTCTGTCGAAGGCACGGGAATACAATTTTAACCTCAAATGCGGGCATGAATCTCAATTATAAAAATGTAAATTTCTTCCTTCTAAGTACGATAGAAGAGAAATAATGAGAAAATTTGATTACCCCTTTCATTTATTCAAAAAAAGTGCAAAAGTCAACTTTGACAAGCTGTCACTCACGTTATGGTGACAGTACGGGAATAAAATTTTTAAATCAAGTAGAGGCATGAATCCCAATAATAAAAATCGAAATTTCCTCGTTATAAGTGAAATAGGAACCGAATTATGAAAAAAATCCTAAACTCAAAAATGTCTTCTTGGACCGACGTGTTATGGCGAAGGCCCCGGGTCACAAATTTGATATGACGTACAGGCACACAAACGCAATATAAAAATGGCAATTTCCTTAATCTGAAATAAATAGAAACGAAATTATGAGCCTTATTACGAAACCCCTTTTGAATATTCGAGAAAATGGAAATATTAAATTTGACAAGCTGTCAATCATGCTATGGTGAAGGTACGAGGATAAAAATAGTAGTACAGGGTACGGGCATGAATTCCAAATATTTTAAAATAAATTTCACCATTTTAGGTGAATTAGACGTGGAATTATACACATATTTCAAAAACCCTTTTTTTATTATTCAAAAAAAATGCAAAAGTCAACTTTGACAATATGTCACTCACTTTATGGTGAGGGTACCAGAATAAAATTTTTAAATCAAGTAGAGGCATGAATCCTAACTATAAAAATGTAAATATTTCCCTCCTAAGTAAAATACAAGTGAAATAATGAACGAATTTCGAAAACACCTATTTTAATTCGGAAAAATAGAAATGTCAACTTTGACAGGCTGCCAAACAGGTTCTGGTGAAGGCACGGATATAAGATATTTATAATCGAGTACATACACGAATCCCAATTATAATAAAGTCAATTTCACACTTGTAAGTCAAATATAACCGAAATTATTGGCAAATTTCGAAACCGCGTTTTATTATAAAAAAAAAAAAAAATTCAACTTTAACAGTCGATCACGCATGTTATGGTAGAGACACGGTAATCAAATTTTAATCACAAGTACAGGTATGAATCCCAATCATAAAAATCTAAATTTCCTGTTTCTAAGTGAAATAAAAACAGAATTATAAGCAAATTTCGTAACCCCTACCGGATATTCAATGAAATCTAAAAGTCAACTTTGACAGCCTGTCAATCGGGTTCTGTCGAAGGCACTGGGATAAAATTTTAACATCATGTAGAGGCATGAATCCTAACTATAAAAATGTAAATATTTCCCTTCTAAGTAAAATACAAGTGAAATAATGAACGAATTTCGAAAGCATCTTTTTTAAATCAGAAAAATATAAAAGTCAACTTTGACAGGCTGTCAATCACGTTCTGGTAAATCCACGAGGATAAAATTTTAACCCCAAATACAGGCATGAATCCCAATTACAAAAATCCAAATTTCATTATTCTGAGTCAAATAGAAACAAAATTACGAGCAAATTTCAAAAAAATTGAAAGTCAACTTTGAGGAGCCGTCACAAACTGACACACAAAACTCACTAAGACGACCCTCACCGTTTCTGTTCCTCCTCCTCCCGTACCGTGTTCAACCTCTCGATGTACTCCTTACGGTCCTCGATAATCTTGTGCCGTTGCAGGATCTTCTGGTGCTCCTTCACCTTGTTCTCGTGGTACGTTTGCACCATAACCGATCGCAATTTCTCCCTTTCCAACTGCAAACAAACCGACCCGATTAATAATTATTATTAAAAAAAACACTCTCCACTCTTTCACCTTCTTTTTGTTGGGATTAATGACGTGAATGGCCCGATTCAGTACCGTCGACATGTTCACCAGCTGATTCCTCACTTGTTCGCTGGGCATCACTTGGAGGGTCGGTCCTTCCGGCTTGTCCTCCCTCTGACTCTCGCTCAGATCGATACCGAAGTGGATGCAACGTTTTCCGTGGTCGATTCGGATCTAAAAGTCCCTTTTTGAGGTTCTCTATTTGAGGTAGCAAGGAGGTTATAGAGGCTCAACAATAGGTATCTAGGACCTCAAGGGGGTTCGATTGTGAGGTTTTTTGTTATTGAGGGTTTTTCGCGTGAAAAGTGACTTGACCTCACGAAAACGTGCATAACTTTGAAACAAATGAAGAAAATGACGTGGAACTTGAAGGATGTTGTTCAGGGAAGGTTTCCTTACAATTTTTATTAAGGCCTCAAAAGGATCCGTTTAGAAGTCTCAAAGTTATTGAGGGTTTTCAAGGAGGTACCTTCAAATCCGACATAACCTTACAAAAACCTAAATATCTCGGAAACTACTTAAGATAACGAGACGAAACAAAAAGCCTCTTATTAAGCGAGGATTTCCCTAAAAGTCCCCTTAAGACCCCCCAAAGATCCGTTCATAAGTCTCAAAGTTATTGAGGGTTTTCAAGGAGGTACCCTCAAAACCGACATAACCTCACAAAAACCTGAATATCTCAGAAGCTACTTAAGATAACGAGACGAAACAAAAAGCCTCTTATTAAGCGAGGATTTCCCTAAAAGTCCCCTTAAGACCCCCCAAAGATCCGTTCATAAGTCTCAAAGTTATTGAGGGTTTTCAAGGAGGTACCCTTAAAACCGACATAACCTCACAAAAACCTAAATATCTCAGAAGCTACTTAAGATAACGAGACGAAACAAAAAGCCTCTTATTAAGCGAGGATTTCCCTAAAAGTCCCCTTAAGACCCCCCAAAGATCCGTTCATAAGTCTCAAAGTTATTGAGGGTTTTCAAGGAGGTACCCTCAAAACCGACATAACCTCACAAAAACCTAAATATCTGAGAAACTACTTAAGATAACAAGACGAAACAAAAAGCCTCTTATTAAGCGAGGATTTCCCTAAATGTCCCCTTAAGACCCCTTAAAGATCCGTTTATAAGTCTCAAAGTTATTGAGGGTTTTCAAGGAGGTACCCTCAAAACCGACATAACCTCACAAAAACCTAAATATCTCGGAAACTACTTAAGATAACGAGACGAAACAAAAAGCCTCTTATTAAGCGAGGATTTCCCTAAAAGTCCCCTTAAGACCCCTTAAAGATCCGTTCAGAAGTCTCAAAGTTATTGAGGGTTTTCAAGGAGGCACCCTCAAAACCGACATAACCCCACAAAAACCTAAATATCTCAGAAACTACTTAAGATAGCGAGACGAAACAAAAAGCCTCTTATTAAGCGAGGATTTCCCTAAAAGTCCCCTTAAGACCCCTTAAAGATCCGTTCAGAAGTCTCAAAGTTATTGAGGGTTTTCAAGGAGGCACCCTCAAAACCGACATAACCCCACAAAAACCTAAATATCTCAGAAACTACTTAAGATAGCGAGACGAAACAAAAAGCCTCTTATTAAGCGAAGATTTCCCTAAAAGTCCCCTTAAGACCCCCCAAAGATCCCTTCATAAGTCTCAAAGTTATTGAAGGTTTTCAAGGAGGTACCCTCAAAACCGACGTAACTTCACAAAAACCTAAATATCTCAGAAACTACTTAAGATAACGAGACGAAACAAAAAGCCTCTTATTAAGCGAGGATTTCCCTAAAAGTCCCCTTAAGACCCCTTAAAGATCCGTTCATAAGTCTCAAAGTTATTGAGGGTTTTCAAGGAGGTACCCTCAAAACCGACATAACCTCACAAAAACCTAAATATCTCAGAAACTACTTAAGATAACGAAATGAAACAAAAAGCCTCTTATTAAGCGAAGATTTCCCTAAAAGTCCCCTTAAGACCCCTTAAAGATCCGTTCATAAGTCTCAAAGTTATTGAGGGTTTTCAAGGAGGTACCCTCAAAACCGACATAACCTCACAAAAACCTAAATATCTCGGAAACTACTTAAGATAACGAGACGAAACAAAAAGCCTCTTATTAAGCGAGGATTTCCCTAAAAGTCCCCTTAAGACCCCTTAAAGATCCGTTCAGAAGTCTCAAAGTTATTGAGGGTTTTCAAGGAGGTACCCTCAAAACCGACATAACCTCACAAAAACCTAAATATCTCGGAAACTACTTAAGATAACGAGACGAAACAAAAAGCCTCTTATTAAGCGAGGATTTCCCTAAAAGTCCCCTTAAGACCCCTTAAAGATCCGTTCATAAGTCTCAAAGTTATTGAGGGTTTTCAAGGAGGTACCCTCAAAACCGACATAACCTCACAAAAACCTAAATATCTCAGAAACTACTTAAGATAACGAAATGAAACAAAAAGCCTCTTATTAAGCGAAGATTTCCCTAAAAGTCCCCTTAAGACCCCCCAAAGATTCCTTCATAAGTCTCAAAGTTATTGAGGGTTTTCAAGGAGGTACCCTCAAAACCGACGTAACTTCACAAAAACCTAAATATCTCAGAAACTACTTAAGATAACGAGACGAAACAAAAAGCCTCTTATTAAGCGAAGATTTCCCTAAAAGCCCCCTTAAGGCCCCCCAAAGATCCGTTCATAAGTCTCAAAGTTATTAAGGGTTTTCAAGGAGGTACCCTCAAAACCGACGTAACTTCACAAAAACCTAAATATCTCAGAAACTACTTAAGATAACGAGACGAAACAAAAAGCCTCTTATTAAGCGAGGATTTCCCTAAAAGTCCCCTTAAGACCCCCCAAAGATCCGTTCATAAGTCTCAAAGTTATTGAGGGTTTTCAAGGAGGTACCCTTAAAACCGACATAACCTCACAAAAACCTAAATATCTCAGAAGCTACTTAAGATAACGAGACGAAACAAAAAGCCTCTTATTAAGCGAGGATTTCCCTAAAAGTCCCCTTAAGACCCCCCAAAGATCCGTTCATAAGTCTCAAAGTTATTGAGGGTTTTCAAGGAGGTACCCTTAAAACCGACATAACCTCACAAAAACCTAAATATCTCAGAAGCTACTTAAGATAACGAGACGAAACAAAAAGCCTCTTATTAAGCGAGGATTTCCCTAAAAGTCCCCTTAAGACCCCCCAAAGATCCGTTCATAAGTCTCAAAGTTATTGAGGGTTTTCAAGGAGGTACCCTTAAAACCGACATAACCTCACAAAAACCTAAATATCTCAGAAGCTACTTAAGATAACGAGACGAAACAAAAAGCCTCTTATTAAGCGAGGATTTCCCTAAAAGTCCCCTTAAGACCCCTTAAAGATCCGTTCATAAGTCTCAAAGTTATTGAGGGTTTTCAAGGAGGTACCCTCAAAACCGACATAACCTCACAAAAACCTAAATATCTCGGAAACTACTTAAGATA
Organism: Anthonomus grandis grandis; assembly: GCF_022605725.1. Classification (NCBI taxonomy): domain Eukaryota; kingdom Metazoa; phylum Arthropoda; class Insecta; order Coleoptera; family Curculionidae; genus Anthonomus; species Anthonomus grandis. The sequence continues at coordinate 20,006,151 of NC_065562.1, forward strand.
ACGAGACGAAACAAAAAGCCTCTTATTAAGCGAGGATTTCCCTAAAAGTCCCCTTAAGGCCCCCCAAAGATCCGTTCATAAGTCTCAAAGTTATTGAGGGTTTTCAAGGAGGCACCCTCAAAACCGACATAACCTCATAAAAACCTAAATATCTCAGAAACTACTTAAGATAACGAGACGAAACAAAAAGCCTCTTATTAAGCGAGGATTTCCCTAAAAGTCCCCTTAAGACCCCTTAAAGATCCGTTCATAAGTCTCAAAGTTATTAAGGGTTTTCAAGGAGGTACCTTCAAATCCGACATAACCTTACAAAAACCTAAATATCTCAGAAACTACTTAAGATAACGAGACGAAACAAAAAGCCTCTTATTAAGCGAGGATTTCCCTAAAAGTCCCCTTAAGACCCCCCAAAGATCCGTTCATAAGTCTCAAAGTTATTGAGGGTTTTCAAGGAGGTACCCTCAAAACCGACATAACCTCACAAAAACCTGAATATCTCAGAAACTACTTAAGATAACGAGACGAAACAAAAAGCCTCTTATTAAGCGAAGATTTCCCTAAAAGTCCCCTTAAGACCCCCCAAAGATTCCTTCATAAGTCTCAAAGTTATTGAGGGTTTTCAAGGAGGTACCCTCAAAACCGACGTAACTTCACAAAAACCTAAATATCTCAGAAACTACTTAAGATAACGAGACGAAACAAAAAGCCTCTTATTAAGCGAAGATTTCCCTAAAAGCCCCCTTAAGGCCCCCCAAAGATCCGTTCATAAGTCTCAAAGTTATTAAGGGTTTTCAAGGAGGTACCCTCAAAACCGACGTAACTTCACAAAAACCTAAATATCTCAGAAACTACTTAAGATAACGAGACGAAACAAAAAGCCTCTTATTAAGCGAGGATTTCCCTAAAAGTCCCCTTAAGACCCCCCAAAGATCCGTTCATAAGTCTCAAAGTTATTGAGGGTTTTCAAGGAGGTACCCTTAAAACCGACATAACCTCACAAAAACCTAAATATCTCAGAAGCTACTTAAGATAACGAGACGAAACAAAAAGCCTCTTATTAAGCGAGGATTTCCCTAAAAGTCCCCTTAAGACCCCCCAAAGATCCGTTCATAAGTCTCAAAGTTATTGAGGGTTTTCAAGGAGGTACCCTCAAAACCGACATAACCTCACAAAAACCTGAATATCTCAGAAACTACTTAAGATAACGAAATGAAACAAAAAGCCTCTTATTAAGCGAAGATTTCCCTAAAAGTCCCCTTAAGACCCCCCAAAGATTCCTTCATAAGTCTCAAAGTTATTGAGGGTTTTCAAGGAGGTACCCTCAAAACCGACGTAACTTCACAAAAACCTAAATATCTCAGAAACTACTTAAGATAACGAGACGAAACAAAAAGCCTCTTATTAAGCGAAGATTTCCCTAAAAGCCCCCTTAAGGCCCCCCAAAGATCCGTTCATAAGTCTCAAAGTTATTAAGGGTTTTCAAGGAGGTACCCTCAAAACCGACGTAACTTCACAAAAACCTAAATATCTCAGAAACTACTTAAGATAACGAGACGAAACAAAAAGCCTCTTATTAAGCGAGGATTTCCCTAAAAGTCCCCTTAAGACCCCCCAAAGATCCGTTCATAAGTCTCAAAGTTATTGAGGGTTTTCAAGGAGGTACCCTTAAAACCGACATAACCTCACAAAAACCTAAATATCTCAGAAGCTACTTAAGATAACGAGACGAAACAAAAAGCCTCTTATTAAGCGAGGATTTCCCTAAAAGTCCCCTTAAGACCCCCCAAAGATCCGTTCATAAGTCTCAAAGTTATTGAGGGTTTTCAAGGAGGTACCCTTAAAACCGACATAACCTCACAAAAACCTAAATATCTCAGAAGCTACTTAAGATAACGAGACGAAACAAAAAGCCTCTTATTAAGCGAGGATTTCCCTAAAAGTCCCCTTAAGACCCCCCAAAGATCCGTTCATAAGTCTCAAAGTTATTGAGGGTTTTCAAGGAGGTACCCTTAAAACCGACATAACCTCACAAAAACCTAAATATCTCAGAAGCTACTTAAGATAACGAGACGAAACAAAAAGCCTCTTATTAAGCGAGGATTTCCCTAAAAGTCCCCTTAAGACCCCTTAAAGATCCGTTCATAAGTCTCAAAGTTATTGAGGGTTTTCAAGGAGGTACCCTCAAAACCGACATAACCTCACAAAAACCTAAATATCTCGGAAACTACTTAAGATAACGAGACGAAACAAAAAGCCTCTTATTAAGCGAGGATTTCCCTAAAAGTCCCCTTAAGGCCCCCCAAAGATCCGTTCATAAGTCTCAAAGTTATTGAGGGTTTTCAAGGAGGCACCCTCAAAACCGACATAACCTCATAAAAACCTAAATATCTCAGAAACTACTTAAGATAACGAGACGAAACAAAAAGCCTCTTATTAAGCGAGGATTTCCCTAAAAGTCCCCTTAAGACCCCTTAAAGATCCGTTCATAAGTCTCAAAGTTATTAAGGGTTTTCAAGGAGGTACCTTCAAATCCGACATAACCTTACAAAAACCTAAATATCTCAGAAACTACTTAAGATAACGAGACGAAACAAAAAGCCTCTTATTAAGCGAGGATTTCCCTAAAAGTCCCCTTAAGACCCCCCAAAGATCCGTTCATAAGTCTCAAAGTTATTGAGGGTTTTCAAGGAGGTACCCTCAAAACCGACATAACCTCACAAAAACCTGAATATCTCAGAAACTACTTAAGATAACGAGACGAAACAAAAAGCCTCTTATTAAGCGAAGATTTCCCTAAAAGTCCCCCCCAAAGATCCCCGCAACACCTCTCGAGTTATTTACCTGCATATCGTTATGTCTCACACAGTCGACCAACAGTCTCTCCAAATGAAACGGGGTGGTAAACTTGGCCAACTCCAACAATCGGGTGAACTGAATGGTCTGGTACACCTGCGCCACCTGTCTCACCAACCTCATCAAGGTGACGTCCTGTAAGGCGGGGATGTACTGCTGCAAAGCCGCCCCACCCTCATCTGAAAAAAAACAAATTTAGTTTTCCCAGAAAATAATGAAATTTGACAACAACGCATACCGGATTTGATCTGCTCGATGACTTGATTCACTCGGGGGCACAAATTCAACGGGTCAAACTCCACCTCGAGGCAACGATAGAGGTCTTGCAGTTGCGGCGTTGCCAAGTTCACCACGTTTACCCTAACCTAAGGATAAAGTTCGGGATGACTTAACATTGATTAACCGATAAACTCAATTACCAAATCTTTAAGGAGACTGGCCCTGGTGGGCGGTTGGGACAGACCCAACAGAATGGCCAACCTCTGGGCTTTTTCCAACGGGGACTTGTCGGTCTCGATGAACCGGTCGAATTCCGGATGAGCCGATGGCAGTGGGATGGACAGCGTTGCCAATAGCACCCGGCACGCCATTTTTTGCAACTCCTCCTGCGTAAAGTTCTTCTTCATCTCCTTGTTTAACTGGAGCAACTTGAACATGGCTGCGGCATGAAATAAGTAGTTTCCCGCCTTCCAGAACACCATCGCCAACTTCTGATAGTAGTTGGACATGGTTTTCGGTACGGGCATCTTCTTCGAGAGGTTCATTAAGTTATTGATGTCCTCAATGGCCTTGTAGGCCTCCTGCCACAGCTCCATTTGAATGGCAAAATCTAATTGGTACAGTCTAAATGGGGAAAGGTACAAGGACTAACGAAAACCCTGATATCTCTTAAGCTAGTTAATATAATGGAATGAAATTAAAAGCATCTTATTCAGAAAAGAATTCATTACAATCATTGTTAAGGCCCCAAAAAAATCCATTCAATAGTTTCCAAGTTATTGAAGTTTTTCTATGGAGTCTACCCGAAACTGACATAACCGCACAAAAAGTCCAATATCTCCACAACTATTAAAAGAAATCAAATGAAACCAAAAGCGTCTTATTCAGAAAAGAATTCACTACAATTATTGTTAAGGCCCCAAAAAAATCCATTCAATAGTTTCCAAGTTATTGAAGTTTTTCTATGGGGTCCATCGGAAAGTGACATAACCTCACAAAAAGTCCAATATCTCCACAACTATTAAAAGAAATCAAATGAAACCAAAAGCGTCTTATTCAGAAAAGAATTCACTACAATTATTGTTAAGGCCCCAAAAAAATCCACTCAATAGTTTCCAAGTTATTGAAGTTTTTCTATGGAGTCTACCCGAAACTGACATAACCGCACAAAAAGTCCAATATCTCCACAACTATTAAAAGAAATCAAATGAAACCAAAAGCGTCTTATTCAGAAAAGAATTCACTACAATTATTGTTAAGGCCCCAAAAAAATCCATTCAATAGTTTCCAAGTTATTGAAGTTTTTCTATGGGGTCCATCGGAAAGTGACATAACCTCACAAAAAGTCCAATATCTCCACAACTATTAAAAGAAATCAAATGAAACCAAAAGCATCTTATTCAGAAAAGAATTCATTACAATTATTGTTCAGGCCCCAAAAAAATCCACTCAATAGTTTCCAAGTTATTGAAGGTTTTCTATGGGGTCTACCCGAAAGTGACATAACCTCACAAAAAGTCCAATATCTCCACAACTATTAAAAGAAATCAAACGAAACCAAAAGCGTCTTATTCAGAAAAGAATTCTTTACAATTATTGTTAAGGCCCCAAAAGCATCCATTCAATAGTTTCCAAGTTATTGAAGGTTTTCTATGGGGTCTACCCGAAAGTGACATAACCTCACAAAAAGTCCAATATCTCCACAACTATTAAAAGAAATCAAACGAAACCAAAGCGTCTTATTCAGAAAAGAATTCATTACAATTATTGTTCAGGCCCCAAAAAAATCCACTCAATAGTTTCCAAGTTATTGAAGTTTTTCTATGGGGTCTACCCGAAAGTGACATAACCTCACAAAAAGTCCAATATCTCCACAACTATTAAAAGAAATCAAATGAAACCAAAAGCATCTTATTCAGAAAAGAATTCATTACAATTATTGTTCAGGCCCCAAAAAAATCCACTCAATAGTTTCCAAGTTATTGAAGGTTTTCTATGGGGTCTACCCGAAAGTGACATAACCTCACAAAAAGTCCAATATCTCCACAACTATTAAAAGAAATCAAACGAAACCAAAAGCGTCTTATTCAGAAAAGAATTCTTTACAATTATTGTTAAGGCCCCAAAAGCATCCATTCAATAGTTTCCAAGTTATTGAAGGTTTTCTATGGGGTCTACCCGAAAGTGACATAACCTCACAAAAAGTCCAATATCTCCACAACTATTAAAAGAAATCAAATGAAACCAAAAGCGTCTTATTCAGAAAAGAATTCATTACAATTATTGTTCAGGCCCCAAAAAAATCCACTCAATAGTTTCCAAGTTATTGAAGTTTTTCTATGGGGTCTACCCGAAAGTGACATAACCTCACAAAAAGTCCAATATCTCCACAACTATTAAAAGAAATCAAATGAAACCAAAAGCATCTTATTCAGAAAAGAATTCATTACAATTATTGTTCAGGCCCCAAAAAAATCCACTCAATAGTTTCCAAGTTATTGAAGGTTTTCTATGGGGTCTACCCGAAAGTGACATAACCTCACAAAAAGTCCAATATCTCCACAACTATTAAAAGAAATCAAACGAAACCAAAAGCGTCTTATTCAGAAAAGAATTCTTTACAATTATTGTTAAGGCCCCAAAAGCATCCATTCAATAGTTTCCAAGTTATTGAAGGTTTTCTATGGGGTCTACCCGAAAGTGACATAACCTCACAAAAAGTCCAATATCTCCACAACTATTAAAAGAAATCAAATGAAACCAAAAGCGTCTTATTCAGAAAAGAATTCATTACAATTATTGTTCAGGCCCCAAAAAAATCCACTCAATAGTTTCCAAGTTATTGAAGTTTTTCTATGGGGTCTACCCGAAAGTGACATAACCTCACAAAAAGTCCAATATCTCCACAACTATTAAAAGAAATCAAATGAAACCAAAAGCATCTTATTCAGAAAAGAATTCATTACAATTATTGTTCAGGCCCCAAAAAAATCCACTCAATAGTTTCCAAGTTATTGAAGGTTTTCTATGGGGTCTACCCGAAAGTGACATAACCTCACAAAAAGTCCAATATCTCCACAACTATTAAAAGAAATCAAACGAAACCAAAAGCGTCTTATTCAGAAAAGAATTCTTTACAATTATTGTTAAGGCCCCAAAAGCATCCATTCAATAGTTTCCAAGTTATTGAAGGTTTTCTATGGGGTCTACCCGAAAGTGACATAACCTCACAAAAAGTCCAATATCTCCACAACTATTAAAAGAAATCAAACGAAACCAAAGCGTCTTATTCAGAAAAGAATTCATTACAATTATTGTTCAGGCCCCAAAAAAATCCACTCAATAGTTTCCAAGTTATTGAAGGTTTTCTATGGGGTCTACCCGAAAGTGACATAACCTCACAAAAAGTCCAATATCTCCACAACTATTAAAAGAAATCAAACGAAACCAAAAGCGTCTTATTCAGAAAAGAATTCTTTACAATTATTGTTAAGGCCCCAAAAGCATCCACTCAATAGTTTCCAAGTTATTGAAGTTTTTCTATGGGGTCTACCCGAAAGTGACATAACCTCACAAAAAGTCCAATATAACAAACAGCTTCAATCTAATAAAACCTCACTCACTCACCTGGTCTCGAGATTCAACTGCTGCGTCTCAGGCTTGGACATGGAAACATTTGCCACCTGGGCGGGCAACTTGCAAATATCCTCCAAGTGTTTCCTCAACTTGTCGCACAACTTCCTGAACTCGGTTTTCCTGTTATACTTCAGACAGAACTGGAAAGCCATGCGGGCGATGTCGTGGTACAAATTCTCCACGTGTGCATTGGTCCTAAGCAACTCCAAGCACTGACAATAAGACTCCCACAGGAATTTAACCCAGGGGGTGAGAATGGTGCGATCCGACCTGTCTTGGGCGTCCTCTCCAGATACCGCGCTCAGTAAAATGCTTTCGGGGGTGGCCAAGTTGTCTAGGTCATCAATGTCGATGACTGCTTGGGCCGATTGTTCCCTTTAGAGGGTAAAAACGATGCATACGACGAATATCAAGCGGGTGAGTAGTAAATTTGAGAACTTACCTGGCATTTTCAGTTTTCTCCTCGGCCATTCTCAAATAGCCCCTAATGACATTCTCCAGGGAGCCAACGTTCACCGACTGAAACATATTCCTGTACTGGAACAGCCCCTCCTTGGCAATATGGGACTTTTTCAGCTCGACGCACAGGTCCAGATATTTGAACATAATGGGCTCCAAAACCGACTCGGACCAATTGTAGGCCCATTTTTTATTCCTAAAGACTTCTTGGAGGGTGTCCAGAGCCCTCGCGGGCTTACCCACCTCAATAAACTCTGAAAAATTGAAACGTTTCCTTAGTCATAACCATATGGAGGTTAGGGGGCCCACCACGTACCATTCGCCCTTTTCAAAGCCGTTTCCGGCCTTTGCGCGTAACGTGCCATGATTTCTTTCGGTAAATCGAGGCCCCGCAATCACATTAAACGAGTTTCCGACAAGGAAAATTTGAGTTTTTTAAGGCGAAAAGTGGGAAAATTACGCGGAATTTCCCGTGGTTAACTCAACAAAATGGCGACCAAAAGAATGAGATCTGTCAACGGCGAATTGTCAAGTGTCAATAATGTCATTGACGCGTAGGGTTGTGTCGAGGTTGCCACGTTTATAAAAAAAAAACCGTATATAATTCTCTATTTAAATAAATATATCCTAATTTATAGACTTTTTAATTGCATTATAGTTGAATTACTCTTATTGTTAAAAGATTTGCACTTAAAGTCCTCGGTGACATGCGTCAGTGGTCAGAAATGGCACTAAAAGCAACGTTGCCAATTATCTCAATAAAATAAAACAAACCAACATTTATTAATCAGTATTTATTAAATTAATAATAATAATAATAATAATAATAATAGATATATTATATTATCGTGACATACATTATTATTACATATAACAACTATTTTGGCAAATAAATAGTAACTTTACATGCATCAGACAGAGAGAGAGAAAGAGAGAGGGTTAAACTTTTCATTGTATAGGTCGTACACAAACAACATTAAATATGAGAGGTATAGTGCGTGCAAGCAAAAACAGCTCTTGGGCGCACTATACCCTATTGAGTAACTGTGGTGTTATTATATAAGTATATAAATATATACAAAATTCGAATTTATTTATTTATTTATTATCGTTGAATCAAAAATATTATGTGTATGTTAATATCACAGGTTGAAACTCAAATTAATACAATTTTTTTTTAATTTATAACATTTAGTTTGTAAGGGTGCCCTTTTGACGTCACAAGTGATATGTTAAAAAGGGTCAAAAGGGCACACTTTAACACATATATAGTCGTTTATATAATTATTGTTCAGTGGGGTCTTATGGGCTCGCTCTAAAACCACACTGGACCTCTTATATACAGGGCGAAACGCTTGATGAGGACAAGTTATTGATGAAAAAAGTTTAGGGAATTCTCGGGCTACTTGGGGACATTGTTGTTGAGTTGAACCTGCTTCCTGTTAGGCCACAAATAGAGTGAACTTCGTTATTTTAAATGGGAGCATAAGTAGATTTTTACTTATTCGGATTCTACGTGAAATTCTAAGAAATTTGAGGGGTCACACGATATATTTTCGTTCGATAGCTTTTGAGATATTAACGGTTGAAAATGACGTATTTTTTTAAGTTTTTAGGCCTCTCAGGCCAACACTATTTATAATATAAATTATTTTTTAGTACCTATTTTCTTTAAAAATTTTGACAGTTGAGTGTCAAAATTTGACAGGTATGCTATCTCGAGAACCGTTGAACCAAAGTATGGCATGTGGCCCCTCAAAGTTCTTAGAATTTCACGTAGAATCCGAATATGTAAAAAAATACTAGGGTTCCCATTTAAAATAAGGAAGTTTGCCCCCACTTCCGGTCTAAATGAAAGTGCCACTAAGCAAAAAATTATTTAACTATATGCCTCTTAGCGACCCTGACTTTTTCCAACAAAAATTTTTCCCCAGGAGATCCACCCTGTGCAGCTAAATTTTTTTATTTACATAAAAGGTACCCTGTAGTTTCGTTTATTTACATTAAAAAAAAACAATGGTAAAAATAAAATTCACACACTAGAGGGCGCCTACATCGACACACCAGTAAAATCCTCAAAACAAACCGAAGACCCCCGAACATCTCCGAGGGCGTCGGTTCTACAAAAACGCACCGAAATCCTCAAAATACACCCACCGATACCCCGTGACGTTTATTACAGACTGGTGGGCTGCGACTGTTGCTGATGGGTATTCCCGTTTTTTAAACTCACACTGTCCCTACTCCCGCCCAAATTGTTGATGTTCACGCGACTGGTCATGGTGAGGGCGGTCGTGGAGGTCGAGGGGTCCACCTTCACCAGTGGCGTCTCCCCTTCGTCCTCCAAGTTCGGACATACGGAGGTATTCCTCGTGGGCCGATACCTATCATAAAAAAAACAAAACATGCCCGTAAAGTACCACACTGTCGTCAAATAGGAGTACAGTACCGACCTGTCAGAGGAGTGCTTGGACTTCCTGGGAAACACGCTGTTCTCCAAATGGAGGGCGGCGTTGACGTCAGAGTTGCCCGCGCACGTGCACGCCTTCCAAAAACTCTTCTTGAAGTTGTCGCTGAGGAAGGCGTACAGGATCGGATTTACTGCCGAGTTGAAGTAGCTGAGGCAGGAGGCGAGCAGGTGTAGGGTTATGTTTAACCTAGAAATTGACCGATTTACATGATGGACTATTTTTGCACCTTCTGTATCATTATTATATGGGAACTTGGTTTGTTGGTAAGTTGGCAACACTGCCTGTGAGTTTTGCGCTATGTCACTTGTCACTTGTCAATGCTTTTTAGGTTAGAATGTCTTCCCTGCTTGCTTTTAATTAATTATTAAATCAAAGTATAAAGTGTCTTACTTGCCACAATATTAAGCAAGAAGTATAAAACATTGATATTTAAATGGGTCTCACACTGGTTTTTAAATGGTCTGATTTAGATTAAATTCGTGGAAGTTAGGAAGGTTTACACATCCATCAATTGCCTGTAATAATAATTAAATTTATTAAATCACAAAAACGAAAAGAAAACTTATTTATTGGTATTTTGCCATCAATAGCGGCTTGGTCAGATCAAAAACAGACAAGATAACTCATTACCTATCCCTCTTCATTAACTGTACGAAAGAGAAAGACAGAAAATGATGGCAACGTTTATTCAGTTACTGTGGCTCCCTCTTTGTTTACCTTCCGCAATGCTAAAAAAGGATGTCGCTATAGGAAAATTACTGTGCTAAGGTGAAAGCGATATATGGGATAAATTTTTTGGGGCTTAGTCACGCGTCTCGTTGTTTATCTCAATTTTTATTAAAAAAGTTATGTGCATTATTAGTATTATTTTATGGCAACTTGTCCTATTACGTCCAACTTACAAGTTGGCAACACTGTCTGTGAGTTTCGTGGTATGTCACTTGTCACTTGTCAATCAATTTTTAGGTTAGAATGCTTTAGGTTAGAAATGTCTCCTTCCTCATTCTATTATTGAATTTTAAGTGTTTTTCTTGCCACAATATTAACACATCAATTGCCTGTAATAGTAACAATTCAATTTAATACTCACGTGACGTGCTCGTTATCCCTGATGGCCAACTGAGTGACCCAGTAAGGGGTCCAACAAACGATATAAACCACCACCACGCAGGACACCAAATTGGTCACCTTCTTATGGGACCTCTTCTTCTCCCTCGACTTGTTCTTCGGTCCCACCGTCTTCAGTTTCCTCAGCACTTGCCAGTAGAAGATCAAAATCAGCAGTAAAGGGATCGCGAAACTGCACACGAAAGTGTAAATGGTGAAAATGAAGGCGGGCCAAGAATCGGGCTCGTCCAGCGGTAGATCCATGTTGGTGCCGTTGGTACTGTTGCCCGTGACGAAAGTGTCAGCGTCCCCGCCCCAAATGATCACACACGACGATTTCCCATTTTGTCCGACGATTTCTTGGGCGTGTTCGATGATCGGGACCATCAGCAGGATGCTGCAGCACCACGCGAAACAGGACACGATCTTGGAGATGAAGGGGGTGCGCCAACTTTGTGCCGATATCGGATGACAGACTGCGATATAGCGGTCAGCGCTCATGATGCACAACAAGATGGAGCTAGTGAACTGGTTAATGCTTGTGGTGATCATGTAGGCCTTGCAGGCCCAATGTCCAAACACCCAGTGGCCGTGTAAGATTGTAGCGATCAGCACCGGTATGCCGATCAGGAAGAACTCATCGGCAATCGCCAGGTTCACTATGTACATGTTCGTGACCGTTTGCATCTTGGAGTAGCGCAGGATGACGTAGATCACCAATGTGTTCCCTGCTATCCCGGTGATACACACCAGGGAGAACAGGATCGTCTGGAAGATTTGAACGAAGTAAAACGGTTGATGGGGGGCAGTGGTATCGGCGGTGAAGTTGAAGCTACTGAGGTTCATCAAGGGGTCCATGCTGGTTCGTTTTTTAGGCTCTTCAGAGGGCAGTAGAATCTGGAAGTTTAGACATTTTAGGTGGACTACCTTAACCTTTCAAATAAAAAAAAAATCATTATGATTGGATAAAGGGTTCAGGCGTGAGAGTGAATTAAAGTGGACCTGCCCTAATACCTGACGCCTTCACCAATTTATAAACCTAAGAATATAAAGTGAAGTTATCGCCAGTTTATAAATTATGATATTAAATCAGCTGCGAGTAGTACTTAATAGACGAGGCGTTGTGTTGTTACTAACATGACTGATTAAAAATTAAATATTTTAAAAGCCGTTTGAGATACATGAAAAAAATTTATGGATTCTTATAGGAAATTTTACGCTCTATAATTTTGTATTCTTTACTTTTTACCGCAAAAGCAATAATAAAGAAGTTATAAGGACTTGAAAGTTACCAAATCATAAATAAGTCGTTTTTAGATATGCTTTGTAAAAGAACCATATATGAAAATGTTCTCGAAAGTATACGCTTTCCAATAAAAAAAGAATTATTGAAATCGCTTGTTTTATTCAAAAGTTATCGAGGGTTAAGTAGGCCTTAAACCTGGACTAGCGCTTTCGCCAATTTATTTACCTGGCAATATCTCAAAAGCCTCTAGAGATAAAAAATAACTTTTTAATGTTTTATTATAGGGAATTTTACGCTCTATCTTTTTGGTCTCTTTGGTTTTTACCGAAAACTTAATAATAAAGGAGTTATAAGGACTTGAAAGTTACTAAGTGTTAAATAAGTCATTTTTAGATCTGCCGTGTATAAGAAATATACATTAAATTAACACTGAAGCTATATAGAAAGCGTGTAATAAAAATTATCAAAATCGCTTGTTTCGTTTAAAAGTTATCATCAGTTATGTAGGCCTTAATACTGACCTGGCGCTTTCGCCAATTTCTTTAACAGGCAATATCTCAAAAATCATGAGAAATAAAGAAAAACTTTTTGACGTTTTTTTATAGGAAATTTGACGCCCTATCATTTTGGTCTCTTTACATTTTACCGAAAATTTAATAATAAAAGAGTTATAAGGAGTTAAAAGTAACAAAGCTTTAAATAAGTTATTTTTAGATCTGCCTGGTATAAGAAACATGCATGGACGTGACCTTGAAACTATACACGACCCAATAAAAAGAAAACAGTAAAATCGCTTGTTTTATTTAAAAGTTATTGGCATTTAAGTGAACCATAGTCTTCATCTAGTGCATTCACCAATTTATAACACAGGCAATATCTTGAAAGCTATTAGAGATAGAAGAAAACTTTTTAATGGTTTATTATAGAAAATTTAATGCTCTATCACTTTGGTCTCTTTACTTTTTACCGAGAAATAAATAATAAGGGAGCTACAAGGCTTTTAAACTGACTAAATGATAAATAAGTCATTTTTGGATCTGCCTTGCATAGGACACATGCATGAAAATGATCTTGAAACTATACACTTTCCAATAAAAAAAGAATTATTAAAATCGCTTGTTTTATTCAAAAGTTATCGAGAGTTAAGTAGGCCCTAAACCTGAACTAGCGCTTTCGCCAATTTATTTAGCCGGCAATATCTCAAAAACCTCTAGAGATAAAAAATAACTTTTTAATGTTTTATTATAGGAAATTTTACGCTCTATCATTTTGGTCTCTTTGGTTTTTACCGAAAACTTAATAATAAAGGAGTTATAAGGACTTGAAAGTTACTAAGTGTTAAATAAGTCATTTTTAGATCTGCCGTGTATAAGAAAGATACATTAAATTAACACTGAAGCTATATAGAAAGCGTGTAATAAAAATTATCAAAATCGCTTGTTTCGTTTAAAAGTTATCATCAGTTATGTAGGCCTTAATACTGACCTGGTGCTTTCGCCAATTTTTTAAACAGACAGTATCTCAAAAACCATAATAGTTAAAGAAATTTTTTTAAATGTTTTCTTATAGGAAATTTTACGCTCTATCTTTTTGGTCTCTTTACATTTTACCGAAAAATTAATAATAAAAGAGTTATAAGGAGTTAAATGTAACAAAGTCTTAAATAGGTTATTTTTAGATCTACCTGGTATAAGAAACATGCATGGCCATGACCTTGAAACTATACACGACCCACTAAAGAAAAAATCAGTAAAATCGCTTGTTTCATTTAAAAGTTATGGTTATTTAAGTGAGCCTTAGTCTCCACCTGGCACTTTCGCCAATTTATTTAACGAGCATTATTTCAAAAACTATTGGAAATAGAAGAAAACTTTTTAATGATTTTTTATAGAGAATTTAATGCTCTATCACTTTAGTCTCTATACTTTTTTTCGAAAAAAATTTAATAAGCGAGTTATGAAGATTTAAAACAAAAAAATCAATAAATATGTAGTATTTAGGTAGGTCCTATGCAAGAAAAATTAATTAAAATCAACATAAAACTATAGGCTTTCCAACAAGAAAAGAACCAGTAAAATCGGTTATTTTGTTCAAAAGTTACCCTCGATCCTCGCCTAGTGCCTCCGCCAAATATCACAGTAAATTTAACGAAACTTTGACCGCTCCTCCTGAGGCAGCCACTGCACTCACAAGAAAACGTCTTATACAAAACTTCGAGGAAATTTCACGCTCTATCCACTGATGGGCTCAATCATCTTATAACACCCACCAAAAACCGACTATTTAATAAAAAACAAAAACAGGAGGCTGCACCACTTATTCGCGCATAACCTAAAAACCACTGGAGCAAAAACGTTCAAATAAAAAGCACCTGAAAGGCCAAGAAATTCTTTAATAAACCCCGTTTAAATCATCGAAGTGCGTTGAGAAGAACGCGAGTTAAGGCGGCTTAAGTTTGAACCTTTTATTCCAGGTGGTCGGTCACGTGCGGGCCCTTGAAAAAATAACCGAAACGGCGAAATCGGCGACGACTGTTGTTGGGTCGTGCGAAACTCGTTTTACCCGATGGTCCAGTCGAATAATCAGTCTCACATGAGAGAAAGTGTTTTGCATACGAAAGCGAGATAATAATATCATTGTATTTATTATTAGTTGAAAAAGGAGGTGGAATAACGAAGGCCCGAGGGACACCCTGTATATGTTCTTTACACCGTTGGAAAGCCCCTTTTATCTATTTTCTAATGACGTATAAAACGTGTGATTTGCCCCACAGGAAGTGGTTGAAATAACGTTTTCTTCAGGTCGGTGCCTAAAATGGTCTTGTTCAGTTTCAGAAGGGTTTTTCAGCAATAATTTTTGTATACACCCTATATGTTTTTATATCTTAAGAAAGCTGAGAGTATCTAGTTATAAATCGTATAAAAAAGCTCCCCTTTTTATTACTCGCAATGAATAATTAATAAAGTCTTTGAACGTCGAGTCGAAGGTCGACTCTAACGGAAAAAAAGGGGGTTCGATTAAACGTCCCTTGTGAGCTCGTAAATTGAAAGTACGGTCTGGCGCGTATATTTTTAAAAAGTGAATTAAAAGGGCTTTAATCCGATGTAAAATATGTAGGGGGTGATTGTTGGAGTTTTTGGTGAAAAGGGCCTCTGAACCTGGGGGAGCTTTCTTATGCAGTGATTTAAAAAAAAATTATTTAAACCTGATTTTGGAAAAATAATTAAACGGTTTGTATATCGTTTGAAAGTAGATCGAATGGGCTTTAAATCGATGTAAAGAAATATATAGGGTGCCTTGAAAGTTTTGGGTGAAAAGCCTTGTCAAAGTCAATGAAAGTGTTTTATGCGTTTTTCTTGAATAACTCGAAAACGGTTGGTTATAAAAAAAAAAGTTAATGAATGAAAAGGTTGAAAATTCAATTTTCAACATAAAGTTCCTCTATACATTTTTCCATAAAAGAAACATCAAACGAGATATTTGATAAATAAGGCAATAAAAAGATCTTTATGGACCGTACACTTACTCCGGCCATTTTTGCCCTAAAAAGAGACAAGTTTTAAAGTCGGACTTTGATGCATAATATATACACATAAAAGGGCATTCTTTACCTTCAAAATAACTAATACTTTATCCTCCTACGTCTCTTACTTCCCCTGATATCCTCAGGAGAGTTCACCAGTCTCCAAAAAAAACCTACACAAAAACTAAGTCACCTTTAAAAATCAATAACTCCCAAACCAATCAAGCGATTTTAATAATTTTTACACACAATATAACTGTAACTTGCAGCTTTCAAACGACACCACTTTCACCCCTCTGCGTTTCGTCCTTCTCACGGAATCATCGGGGAAGTGCAAGAAGTCACCGCTGCCTCAAACGTTCGCACATAAGCACCCGTACTAAAAAAAATCACTAATAATAAAATGATCCCCCCAAATAATTGAGACGTTAATGGCTTTGCAAGTGAGCCTCTCGTCCGTGCAAACAAATGTGCGCATCAGAGGTTCTCGTTTCGTAAATAGGCGGTTTACGGTGGTGCGGCCTTTTTTCGGGGGACTTTTTGGTGAGTACTTCATTTCTTTTCGGGGTTTTTTTCGGTACAGGGTGGTTGCCGGAAGTTTTTCCTTTGTTTTGGTGTCACTTTGACCACCGTACGTGCTCTAGGGGCCGTGTAACGGTCGGTCAAAGTTTTGGGATTTTTCAAAATTTTTGCTTTGTTTAAGAAGAAAATTATTATAAGCTTTTTTATAGGAAATTAAATTCTCTTCCGTTTTGGTTATTATGAATTTTTTCCAAAAACCGTTCGTTCAAGAGATATATTCAGAAAACCCAATTTTTCGTCTTATTTTGTCATTTATCTTCTAAACAGTTGATTTTACAAGAAAATGTTTAATGACAAAAAATGTAGAGAATTAAATTTCAAACAAAAAAGGTTCTTATGAAAAATTGCATAGAACCAACCGTTTACCATATAAGCCCCTATAAACAATTTCTTGGAAAACTAGGATTTTTTTAAAGGCAACGTTGCAGCTGTAATGCTCTTCCCGTATCTAGGCATGACTTATATTGAATCACAACACACAGTGATTCAATACAAGGCTCCTCCCATTTTAAGCGGTGGGCGTGGCAATGTATTACAGTGTTGCCAGACTGCTGTAATGTTCAAACGCTGATATCTCATAAACTAGTCATTTTTCGAAAAAAGTTATAGATACATTTTTTGTAAGAAATTAAATTCTCTAGAAGTTTGGTTCTTATCAATTTTTCTCAAAAGCCATTAATTAAAAAGTTATTTGAAGAAAACCTTGACTATTGGACTATTTATTGACTTATCTCCTTAACGGCAAATTTTACAAAAAAATATATAATAACAAAAATTGTAGATAATTAAATTCTAAACAAAAAATGTCTCCACGAAAATTTTCATAGAACGAACCCTTTAGCATATAAGCTCCATTTTTAACCAGTAGGCGTTATTACCGTGTTGCCAGGTCGCGGTGGTATTCAAACGCCTATAACTCCTAAACTGTTATTTTTTTAAAAAAAATTATAGATACCTTTTTTGTAGGAAATTAGATTTTACATCAATTAGGTTCCTATAAATTTTTTTCAAAAACCATTAATTAAGAAGTTATTTGAAGAAAACCTTGACTAAAGCATTATTTATTAATTTATCTCTTTAACGGCTGACTTTACAAAAAAATATATAATAACAAAAATTGTAGATAATTAAATTCTAAACAAAAAATGTCTCTATAAAAATTTCCATAAAACGACCCTTTAGCATATAAGCTCCATTTTTAACCAGTAGGCGTTATTACCGTGTTGCCAGGTCACTGTAATATTCAAATGCCTATAACTCCTAAATTGTTAATTTTTTGAAAAAAGTTATAAATACCTTTTTTGTAGGAAATTAGATTTTACATCAAATAGGTTTCTATAAAATTTTTCAAAAACCATTAATTACGAAATTATTTGACGAAAACCTTGACTAAAGCATTATTTATTAATTTATCTCCTTAACGGCTGACTTTACAAAAAAAAATATTATGATAAAAATTGTAGATAATTAAATTCTAAACAAAAAATGTTTTTATAAAAATTTCCATAAAACGAACCCTTTAGCATATAAGCTCCATTTTTAACCAGTAGGCGTTATTACCGTGTTGCCAGGTCACTGTAATATTCAAATGCCTATAACTCCTAAATTGTTAATTTTTTGAAAAAAGTTATAGATACCTTTTTTGTAGGAAATTAGATTTTACATCAAATAGGTTCCTATAAAATTTTTTCAAAAACCATTAATTACGAAGTTATTTGACGAAAACCTTGACTAAAGCATTATTTATTAATTTATCTCCTTAACGGCTGACTTTACAAAAAAAAATATAATAACAAAAATTGTAGATAATTAAATTCTAAACAAAAAATGTCTCTATGAAAATTTTCATAGGACGAACCGTTTACGATATAAGCTCCTTTGTTTTACACCCAGTTTTTAACCAGGGGGCGTGGCAAGTTATTACCGTATTGCCATTATATTCAAACGCCTATATCTCTTAAAGGGGTCATTTTTCGAAAAAAAATATAAATATGTTTTTTGTAGGAAATTAGATTATCTTTCAGTTTGCTTTTAATGAAATTTTCTCAAAAACCATTGATTAAAAAGTTATTTGACGAAAACCTTGACTAAAGCAATATTTATTAATTTATCTCTTTACCGGTTCATTTTACACAAAAATTTATAATGACAAAAATTGTAGATAATTAAATTTTAAACAAAAAAGGTCTTTATGAAAGTTGCCATAAAACGAACCGTTTACTCTATAACCTCCATGTTTAATCGTATTGCCAGGTTGCAGTAATATTCAAACTCCTATAACTCCTAAACTATTAATTATTTGAAAAAAATTATAGATACGTTTTTTGTAGGAAATTGAATTCCCTAGTAGTTTTATTCTTATAAAATTTTCTCAAAAACCATGAATTAAAAAGTTATTTCAAGAAAACCTCGACTAAAACCCTATTTATTAATTTATCTCTGTAACGGTTGATTTGACAAAAAAATTTATACTAACCAAAACGGTAGACAATAAAATTCTGAACAAAAAATACCTCTACATTAAACCCCGTTTTCGGCCTCTTTCAGCGTAAAAATGGAGGACAATGCGACCGCGAGCCCTCCGCGAGCGGACCGCGGCATCTTCGACGACAACCCGTTCTCCGACCCGGAAACAATCGAGGACTACGAGAGCGCGGTCAGCCTCAACCTGATGCTCGCCTACTACGCGATCTTCGAGATCGTCAAGATCCTCCTCTACCTCTGCACGATCGTCAGCTGCGTCTTCATCGTCGTGATCATCGTGCGTTTCAAGAAACTGCACACGCGCATTAACGGGTTCATCATGCTCTACGCGATCTTCAACATCGTCTACCTGCTCGTCGCCAACTTGATCATCATCGTGGTGGAGCTGAACTCGCATAGCAAGTTCCAGTATTGTTTGATGAGCAACTTCGATCATTTGTCGGTGACGTTGTGCTTCTACACGTTGACCTGGATGGTGCTGGACTGGTACTGCGCCGTCTACCATCCGGATTTGCACCAGAGGTACCCCAAGACCTTCCGCTACGGTATCGGGGTGGCCTTCTTGACCTTCGCCCTACCGAAGTGGGCTACGAAGACCGTCATGTGTTTCCGGATGCCCTGGAAGGTTTACGTGGTGGGGTTCGGGTTCGAGGCGGTTTCTTTTACTATTTGCGTCATTGTGCTGGTGGGGGTGGGGTGTCTTAAGAGCCTCCAGAAACCGGTCAAGGAGGTGGAAAAGACCAAATACGCCTTCCTGGTGGCCAAGACCGCTTTCCTCATGTCCTTTCCCGCTTATGTACTGAGAGTGGTCGAGATCTTGGGTAACGATAACGACTATACCGGGGCCACCGTGTATATCATTCACTTTTTCGAATATTTGGCCGAATACCTGTTTTTGTCCCAAGCCATGGTGATCCTGGTGATCTTGGGGAGGGTCAATAAGCGTTTTAAGGTGGCCTTCTTGAAGTGCTGCAACAAGAACCGGGAGTACGAGGAGGAGGACCTGGACTCGGCTAGTGAGGAGGACGTCACGTTTTTAAATAGGGACCAAGTTAGGGCTTAAGTTTGAATAAATTGTGTTTTGAGTGTTTTTGGTGTTTTTGTGACCGTAACTCCGTAAATATTCGTTTTTGTGAAATAGTAATAGATATTGATTTTATAGAGAATTTAATTTTCTTTAAGAATGTCATCTATGAATTTTTTCATCAGACCACTCGTTTAGGAGATATGAACGTTTAAAGATTGACAACGCATGCTTGGAACCTGAGGGTGTTCACACATCGATAACTCATTAAGGAGTCATTTTACAAAGAAAATTATAGATGCATTTTTTGTTTGAAATTAAATTTCCTTTCACTTTTGTCAATACTATTTTTTTATAAACTTAATAGTTTTTGAGATATTTTGGAAAAATTCGTGATAAATAACTTGCTTATACGCGTCTAGGACATTAGTGGATTATCTTACCAATATCTCCGTTAATATTCATTTTTGTAAAAAAATTATATTTACCGATTTTAATAAGAATTTAATTCTCTGTAAGAAAGTTATCTATAATTTTTTTCATAAAACCGCACGTTTAAAAGATATGGCCCTTTTAACATTGACTGCGTATGTTTGAAACATGGGCGTCTTTATTCTTTAATAAGTCGTCAAGGAGTAATTTTATAAAAAAAGTTATAGAGGGATTTCTTATTTAGAATTAAATTTTCTTTAATTTTAGTATTCACAGTTTTTTTTGTAAACTTGACAGTTTTTGAGATATATTAGAAAAATGCGTAATAATTCACTTGCTTATACGCGTGTAGGACATTAGTGGATTATCTTACAAATATCTCCGTTATTATTCATTTTTGTAAAAAAATTATATTTACCAATTTTATTAAGAATTTAATTCCCAGTAAAAAAGCTATCTATGAATTTTTTCATAAAACCGCACGTTTAATAGATATGGCTCTTTTAACATTGACTGCGCATGCTTGAAACATGGCAGTCTTTATTCTTTAATAAGTCGTCAAGGAGTAATTTTATCAAAATTATTATAGAGGGATTTCTTGTTTAGAATTAAATTTTCTTTAATTTTAGTATTTACAGTTTTTCTTGTAAACTTGACAGTTTTTGAGATATTTTAAAAAAATGCGTAATAATTCACTTGCTTATACGCGTCTAGGACATTAGTGGATTATCTTACCAATATCTCCGTTATTATTCATTTTTGTAAAAAAATTATATTTATCGATTTTATTAGGAATTTAATTTCCAGTAAAAAAGTTATCTATGAATTTTTTCATAAAACCGCACGTTTAATAGATATGACCCTTTTAACATTGACTGCGCATGTTTGAAACCTGGGCGTCTTTATTCTTTAATAAGGCGTCAAGGAGTAATTTTATGAAAAATATTATAGAGGAATTTCTTGTTTAGAATTAAATTTTCTTTAATTTTAGTATCTACAGTTTTTCTTGTAAACTTGACAGTTTTTGAGATATTTTAGAAAAATGCTTAATAATTGCATTAAAGGATTATTTTACCAATATCTCCGTTATTATTCATTTTTGTAAGAAACCTATAGTTACTGATTTTATTGAAAATTTAATTTCCTATAAAAAAGTTATCTATTCATTTTTTTGTATAACCACAAGTTTAAGAGATATAAACGTTTAAAGATTGGCGGCGCATGCTTGGAACCTGAGGACGTTCACTCATTGATAACTCATCAAGGAGTGATTTTATAAAAAAAATTATAGATACATTTTTTATTTAGAATTAAATTTCCTTTCATTTTGATATCTACAAATTTTCTTGTAAAGTTGACTGTTTTTGAGATATTTAAAAAAAATCGTTGCATGTTACCAATATCTCCGTTAAAATTAATTTTTCTGAAAAACTTATAATTATAAATTTAATTAAGAATTTAATTCCCGTTAAAAAAGTTATCTATGAATTTTCTCGTAAAACCACACGTTTAAGAGATATAGACGTTTGAAAATTGACTGGAAGCTTGGAACATGGGAGTGTTTACTCTTTGATAACTCCTCAAGGAGTCATTTTATGAAAAAAGTTGTAAATATATTTTCTCTTTAGAATTAAATTTCCTTTAATTTTGATATCTATAATTTTTCCCGTAAACCAAATAGTTTTCGAGATATTTAAAAAAAAGTAATAATGAATCTGTATAGACGAGTTAACAATGCTTGCTTGGAACATGGGGGTCTTTATTCGCTAATAACTCGTCAAGGAGTCATTTTACGAAAAAATTCATAGATACATTTTTTATTTAGAATTAAATGCCCCTTCATTTTGACTCCTAAGATTTTTCTCATAAACCTCATAGGTTTCGAGATAAACAGCCTATAAGAGCGACATTCTATTAAAAAAAACCACATGTATCAGCGCGTGGGAGGGGCTTAATGACCTTTATGCTTAAAGGGGCGGATCATCTCTAGGCAACGTTGCCAAACTGTTTCTCTCCCGATTAATTGAGTTTTTCCCTTAAGGGTGTTTTTAGCCCTTAAGTGATGTAACGCGACGCCTTTAGTTGGATATCGTTTCCATTTAGGCAGATGTCGAGAATCCCCTTTTAAAATAATAGATCGGGTTTTATTGGCTAAAAAGAGGGATAAAAGCCCTTTTTTCTACCAATTAACAACAAAACAAAAACCTGTCGGAGGAAGGGAGAGGGTAGAAGGGTGATTTCTTGTAGCAACAAGTGCGCCATATAAACCGGCTACAAGAGAGACAAGGGCGAATAAAATTTACGATCTGCCGTATAAATTATTGACACGCGATCGAGGACAGCAGGAACTAGGGCGGGAACGAGGGAAGGGGGGAAAGGGTTGTAAAACTGCTGTAAAGCTCCCTC
Source organism: Anthonomus grandis grandis (assembly GCF_022605725.1). NCBI lineage: Eukaryota > Metazoa > Arthropoda > Insecta > Coleoptera > Curculionidae > Anthonomus > Anthonomus grandis. Next base: position 20,028,593 of record NC_065562.1, read on the forward strand.
CCGGGGATTTTCCAGACTTGGCGAGTCGTTCACCTACTATAATAAACCACCCTTTCTTTCCTCGACGTCTATATACTTAAATTTATCGCTCAATACAACCAGCAACAAGAGGAAGTTTGGCAACGTCTCTTAAAGGTTGAACAAGAAGCTCCACCCACGTCAATGTGTCATTGTCACTTGACCACACCCACTAAGGCGTTGATTTCTTATAGGCCCCGCCCACTGCATGAGTATGTTATTGTTAGCCCCGCCTCCCCACCATCAGCGATGCAATAACCATGGCAACCAGGCTCCGCCCTTTTCCTTATGCGCATCATGTTAGTGCACCTGAGAAGCACTGTTGCCATTAGCACACAAAAAAACAAAGTTTAAACCCGAATAACTCCATAACCACTAAACCGATTTTGATGATTTTTTCTTTAATACAAAGGGGGTAATTTAAGGAACATTCTGAGATGTAAAAAAGCTTGTTAATCCCACTCGAAAGGTCTGAAAAATTTAGCTCAATCAAGCGTGAGCGCGAATTCGCTTTTTATAGGAAAATTGAGTAATTAGCCGCGTGGGTGGGCTAACCGTGTCAATTGAACGGAGCGAACAACCTTAAGGAAAACGAATGATTTAATTTAAAAAAATGCCGAGAATTCTGCATCGCGTTTATAGTTAAACAACAATATATCGGTCTGTGTGTGTGTGTGTGTATAGGGTAATTGCGCTTCTACGTGATGTTTGTTGCTCGTTGCGGTCTCAGTAGAAGTTAAGTGGCTCTTGCGTTAGAATTCTTTAGGTTTTTAAGTGGCTGAACAGTTGAGGTAAGAAGGTTTTTTTTGATTTCTTGGTTATAGATTGATTTTTGTGTAAAGTGGTTATATACGTTTTATAGGAAATTTAATTGCCTACAAAAATGATTGGTATGATTTTTTTTGTCAGAGCAAGGGTTTAGGCGATATGACTCAATTATGCACTTTTTTCACTATATTTTCTAAACGGTTGGGTTTAAGACTTAAATGATAATAAACAATTTTATAGAGAATTTAATTTCCTATAAAAATGTTTAGTATGATTTTTTTTGTCAGGACAATGGTTAAGGCGATATGACTGAAAATTGTCAAGTAGATCCAATCTTTATACGCTTTTTGAAGTATATCTCCGAAACGGTTGGGTTTTTGACTCAAATGCTTATAAGCAATTTTGAAGAAAATTGAATTTCCTATAAAAAGTTTAGTAATAATTTTTTTTGTCCAGGCAACGGTTTAAGGGATATGACTCAATTATGCACTTTTTTCACTATATTTTCTAAACGGTTGGGTTTAAGACTTAAATGATAATAAACAATTTTATAGAGAATTTAATTTCCTATAAAAATGTTTAGTATGATTTTTTTTGTCAGGACAATGGTTAAGGCGATATGACTGAAAATTGTCAAGTAGATCCAATCTTTATACGCTTTTTGAAGTATATCTCCGAAACGGTTGGGTCTTTGACTTAAATGCTTATAAGCAATTTTGTAGAAAACTTAATTTCCTATAAAAAGTTTAGTAATAATTTTTTTTGTCCAGGCAACGGTTTAAGGGATATGACTCAATTATGCACTTTTTTCACTATATCTCTGAAACGGTTGGGTTTAAGACTTAAATGATAATAAACAATTTTATAGAGAATTTAATTTCCTATAAAAATGATTAGTATGATTTTTTTTGTCAGGACAATGGTTAAGGCGATATGACTGAAAATTGACAAGTAGATCCAACCTTTATATGCTTTTTCAAGTATATCTCCGAAACGGTTGGGTTTTTGCCTCAAATGCTTAGAAGCAATTTTGTAGAAAATTTAATTTCCTATAAAATGTTTAGTAATAATTTTTTTTGTCCAGGCAACGGTTTAAGGGATATGACTCAATTATGCACTTTTTTCACTATATCTCCAAAACGGTTGGGTTTAAGACTTAAATAATAATAAACAATTTTATAGAGAATTTAATATCCTATAAAAATGTTTAGTATGATTTTTTTTGTCAGGACAATGGTTAAGGCGATATGACTCAAAATTGCCAAGTAGATCCAACTTTTATACGGTTTTTCAAGTATATCTCCGAAACGGTTGGGTTTTTGCCTCAAATGCTTATAAGCAATTTTGTAGAAAATTGAATTTCCTATAAAAAGTTAAGTAATAATTTTTTTTGTCCAGGCAACGGTTTAAGGGATATGACTCAATTATGCACTTTTTTCACTATATCTTCGAAACGGTTGGGTTTAAGACTTAAATGATAATAAACAATTTTATAGAGAATTTAATTTCCTATAAAAATGATTAGTATGATTTTTTTTGTCAGGGCAATGGTTAAGGCGATATGACTGAAAATTGTCAAGTAGATCCAACCTTTATACGGTTTTTCAAGTATATCTCCGAAACCGATGGGTTTTTGCCTCAAATGCTTATAAGCAATTTTGTAAAAAACTTAATTTCCTATAAAAAGTTTAGTAATAATTTTTTTGTCCAGGCAACGGTTAAAGGGATATGACTCAATTATGCACTTTTCTCACTATATCTCCGAAACGGTTGGGTTTAAGACTTAAATGATAATAAACAATTTTATAAAGAATTTAATTTCCTATAAAAATGTTTAGTATGATTTTTTTTGTCAGGGCAATGGTTAAGGCGATATGACTCAAAACTGCCAAGTAGATCCAACCCTAATACGTTTTTTCAAGTATATCTCCCAAACGGTTAGATTTTTGACTTAAATGCTCATAAGCAATTTTAAAGAAAATTTAATTTCCTATAAAAAAGTTTAATATAATTGTTTTTGTCCAGGCAACGGTTTGAGAGATATGACTCATTTATACACGTTTTTTACTATATCTCCGAAACGATTAAATTTTAGACTAAAATTCACATAAACAATTTTATAGAGAATTTAATTTCCTACAAAAAACCCCTCTATAAATTTTCCAAACAAACCAACCATTACGGAGATACAGCGCTCAAAAAAATTCACATCACGTCTCGCACATGTACCTACAATCATCATCAATTTTACCATGAAACAACAAAGGTATCCTTGCTCATTACTACGACATAGTTATTATTATTCTCATTCAATAATGCAAATTTAAACCCAAGCGGAATGTCTTGTAGTCCCCTCAAATTGGGATTTAATCTAAAAAAACCTTTGTAACTCCTAAACGGGTACTCCTACACGAAAATCCTTAATGACATCTTTTATAGGCCATAAAAATCTTTTTAATATGAGACATAAAACACTGTTAATGACCCAACAGTTTTCGAGATATAATTGAAAAATTGTCCAATTTGACCGGACTAATATAGGCGAGATGTAGTCATCGGAAATTGCTGTAATTGTTTGTAATAGTTTTTATTACCTGGCCGACGGTGACTAAGACATGCGATAATTATGAATAAGAATAGTTGAGATTAGTAATGGTTTTTTTTGGGAAAATAATATTATAGGGGGGGGGGAAGGGAGGTTATGTTTGGTCAAGGAGTCATTTTAGAGAAAAATTTATAGAGAGACTTTTTGTTTAGAATTAAATTCTCTTCGTTTTTGGTTCTTTAGGATTTTTTGGTAGATGTGATAGTTTTCGAGATATTTAAGAAAAACGACTAATTAATGAGGTTAGAGGACTGTAACTCAAGGGGTCATTCTACAAAAAAGTTCAATAACAACTTTTTACCCAGAATTAAATTTCCTCTTATTTTGTTATTAATAAATTTTTTTTGAATTTAAGAGATTCAAAGAAATTTTTAAAAAACCCTTTAGCACGCCTATAACTCACCAAGGGGTCATTCTACAAAAAAACTTAATAATAATTTTTTGCTTAGAATTAAATTCTCTTTCAACTTAGTTACAGTGATTTTTTTTGTAATTTTGTTATTTAGAGAGATATTCAAGAAAAACTGATAAACAATCTGTTTAATGCAATATAACTCATTAAGGGCTCGTGTTACAAAAAACTTTAATAAGACTTTTTTGTTCACAACTAAATTCCCTTTCATTTTAATATTTATACTTTTTTTTGTAAATCTAATAGCTTCCAAGATATTATCAAAAAACCTCTTAAAACGCATATAACTCCCCAAGGGGTCATCTTACAAAAAAAAACATAGAATCATTTTAAATAGCAAATTAAATTCCCTATAAATAATCTTCCAATAAATTTTCCCCTAAAACCAACACTTCCTGAGATATTCACAAAAAACCGATCGACGGGTCATTCTCCGAAAAAATCTCAAAAGTGCACTTTTTCAGGCGATGTACGTGAACCAGTCCTCGGTCCACCACCCGGACCTCTCCAACGCCCACCACGGCCTCCACGAGGGCGAGACCACCCGGACGTTTCGTCTCGCCACCTTCATCATCAGCATCCCCCTCTGCCTGCTCGCCATCCTGATCGATCTCCTGCTGATCTTCGTCATCTTAAAGTACAAAGCTTTCAAGTCGCGTGGCAACTACTACATCCTACACTTTGCCATTTGTAACGTCGTCTTCCTGGCCGCAGAACACGTCCTACACTTGTCCATGGACCTGTTTTTTGGGGGGAGCATCGAGGTGCAGTACTACTGCACCTTTATCCAGATGGAGAACTACTTCCTGGATATGTGCGTGATTTTTTTGGCCGGTTATGCTCTCGATGAGTATATTGTGATGATCTCTAGCGACTACTTCTTGTATATGTATAAGAACGGTTTCAGGTATGTCCTGGGGGCAGTGTACCCGGTGCACTTTATTCTGTCATTCATAGTGACCAGTGTCTGCTTCAGTAACATTTACGACATAAGGTTCCACGTCAGTTTCATTTTTGTCACGGTGGTCTACGTGGTCTGCATGGCTGTACTGATCAAGATCCGGTACGACTGTAGAAAGTCCTTCTTTAATAAGAACCAGAACCTGGTGCAGTCCCTGCACGTGACCCTCTTCGCCATGCTGTTTCTGTTGCCGGTGATCTTCTACTATAACGTGCTGAATTTAGCTGAGAAGATCGTGGTCGCTGACTCAGACATGGAGGTGCTGAGGGTCATCGCTGTGGTGCCTGAGTACTTGGCCTACGCCACCTCGATGGCTCTCATTTACAAACTGTACAAGCATAAGAAATTTTATAAGTTGGCCGTTTGTAAGGTGTTCTGTAAGGCCAAGAGTAACGAGTTGGATTTTACCAGGTTGGATGTGCTGCCCCCTACGGATATTGAGAATAAGTAATGTTAGGTTATAGGTCTACGTTAGGCTGTATATACTAGTTTTGTTTTGTTTTTTTGAAGTGTAACTCGTCAAGGAGTGGTTTTTTCAGGAAAGTTGTAGAGTGCTTTTTTGAAGAAAATTTAATTGTCTTTTATTTTTGTTATTATAATTTTTTTCGTTAGTTCATTTGTTTATGAGTTATTTTACAAAAAGTAATTTATGGTACATTTACATGCATGTAACTCGGCAAGGAGTGAATTTACAAAAAAATGCATAAAACACTTTTTTAAAGGAAATTTAATTTCCTATAATTTTTATACTAATAATTTTTTTCGTTAATTTATTTGTTTTTGAGTTATTTTACAAAAAAGTAATTTATGGTACGTTTACATGCATGTAACTCGGCAAGGAGTGATTTTACAAAAAAATGCGTAGAAAACTTTTTTAAAGGAAATTTAATTTCCTACAATTTTTGTACTAATAATTTTTTCTCTAAATTCATTTGTTTTTGAGTTATTTTACAAAAAAGTAATTTATGGTACATTTACCTGCATGTAACTCGGCAAGGAGTGATTTTACAAAAAAATGTATAGAACACTTTTTTAAAGGAAATTTAATTTCCTATAATTTTTATAATTATAATTTTTTCTCTAAATTCATTTGTTTTTGAGTTATTTTACAAAAAAGTAATTTATGGTACATTTACATGCATGTAACTCGGCAAGGAGTGATTTTACAAAAAAATGCATAGAACACTTTTTTAAGGGAAATTTAATTTCCTACAATTCTTGTACTAATAATTTTTTCTCCAAATTTATTTGTTTTTGAGTTATTTTACAAAAAAGTAATTTATGGTACATTTACATGCATGTAACTCGGCAAGGAGTCAATTTACAAAAAAATGCATAGAACACTTTTTTAAGGGAAATTTAATTTCCTACAATTTTTGTACTAATAATTTTTTCTCTAAATTCATTTGTTTTTAAGTTATTTTACAAAAAAGTAATTTATGGTACATTTACCTGCATGTAACTCGGCAAGGAGTGATTTTACAAAAAAATGCATAGAACACTTTTTTAAAGGAAATTTAATTTCCTTAAATTTTTAAACTTATAATTTTTTCTCTAAATTCATTTGTTTTTGAGTTATTTTACAAAAAAGTAATTTATGGTACGTTTACATGCATGTAACTCGGCAAGGAGTGATTTTACAAAAAAATGCATAGAACACTTTTTTAAAGGAAATTTAATTTCCTATAATTTTTATATCTATAATTTTTTCTCTAAACTCATTTGTTTTTAAGTTATTTTACAAAAAGTAATTTATGGTACATTTACATGCATGTAACTCAGCAAGGAGTGATTTTACAAAAAAATGCATAGAACACTTTTTTAAGGGAAATTTAATTTCCTTAAATTTTTAAACTTATAATTTTTTCTCTAAATTCATTTGTTTTTGAGTTATTTTACAAAAAAGTAATTTATGGTACATTTACATGCATATAACTCGGCAAGGAGTGAATTTACAAAAAAATGCATAGAACACTTTTTTAAAGGAAATTTAATTTCCCATAATTTTTATACCTATAATTTTTTCTATAAATTCATTTGTTTTTGAGTTATTTTACAAAAAAGTAATTTATGGTACGTTTACATGCATGTAACTCGGCAAGGAGTGAACTTACAAAAAAATGCATAGAACACTTTTTTAAAGGAAATTTAATTTCCTATAATTTTTATACTTATAATTTTTTCTCTAAATTCATTTGTTTTTGAGTTATTTTACAAAAAAGTAATTTATGGTACGTTTACATGCATGTAACTCGGCAAGGAGTGATTTTACAAAAAAATGCATAGAACACTTTTTTAAAGGAAATTTAATTTCCTATAATTTTTATAATTATAATTTTTTCTCTAAATTCATTTTTTTTTGAGTTATTTTACAAAAAAGTAATTTATGGTACGTTTACATGCATGTAACTCGGCAAGGAGTGATTTTACAAAAAAATGCATAGAACACTTTTTTAAAGGAAATTTAATTTCCTACAATTTTTGTACTAATAATTTTTTCTTTAAATTCATTTGTTTTTGAATTATTTTACAAAAAAGTAATTTATGGTACATTTACATGCATGTAACTCGGCAAGGAGTGATTTTACAAAAAAATGCATAGAACACTTTTTTAAAGGAAATTTAATTTCCTATAATTTTTGTACTAATAATTTTTTCTTTAAATCCATTTGTTTTTAAGTTATTTAGGAAAAACTCCTTTTTGGCACATTCACACGCGTGTACCTCGCCAAGGAGTAACTTTACCAAAATATTCATAAAGCACTTTTTTAAAGAGAATTTAATTTCCTATAATTTTTATGAAAACTTTTTTTTGATTAAACCCATACGTACCGAAATATTAGCATTTAAAATAAAAAAATGCCCCTCATGTATTATTGCTTCCATTTTCCTATAGGGCTAATGTCAATGTATTTTTATTAATTATAAGCTTAATAAAAAATTGTTATGCCTAATAATTGTTTCACTTACCATTCCATGTTATTTCCATTGAAGTATCCATGCTCGTCTGAAACAAAATTATTCCCTTTTTATCTATATATAAAAATATACAGGGTGGGTTTAGGTGGAAAATCATAGAGACAAAAAAGATGTGTCCTTTTATTTTTTACAAAAAAGCTTTATAAATGTTTTCCGTAAATATAATACAGGGCGAGCAATTTGCTAATCTTTGATACCTGTTTACAAGAAATATTAATATAGAGAAGCTCGAACAATTCTGGATTTTTCTCGTTACAGGTTAATTTTATGAAAAAAATTATAGGGTAAAAAAAGACGTAGAATTTAATTTCCTATAAGAAAGCTTAATAAGTTTTCTTGGTAAATATGATATAAAACGAGCAATTTTGAAATATTTAGTACCAATGTAAGAAAAATAATGATTTAGTCTAGCTGAAACATATAAATCTTAAATTTTGTCGTTACCGGTCACTTTTATAAAAAAAATTATAGAATAAAAAAAGTAGCAGAATTTAATTTACCATAAAAAAGCTTTATAAACTTTTTTGATAAACATGACACAGGACGGGTAATTTTAAGAGTTGAGGTCATAATTCCGAAAAAAATTGACACGAAAAAACCCAAACTTTGAAGGCCGATATCTCGGCTCCTATGGGCACTATCAAGAAAATTCCAACAACTTTGCCTTAGTTTCGTCCTTCTGAATCTAACGAGACCATCCGCAAGGTCGTAGCTCCAATAATAGCCGAGATATGGCATCAACAATCAACATCGCGTCTGTAATTTTTACATTCAGATAACGAGTCCGTTACCGTATCAATCCGGGTTTGTTCATTCACCATAATTTGAAAATATTATTTATAAAACTTATGAGATAAACCCGCTTATCTTAATTGAATTTTAAATATGTTAAACATCAAACGCAGCCATTTTAATAAAATTTAGTTTCCAGTTGTTTAAGCTGTTTACAAGGGGTAAGTTTCAGTGCATTTGAGCCTTAACAAAATAATTGACTTAATAATTAACATAATTTTCTCCTTAAAAAAACACACACTCATGAATTAAAACGAGTTTTTCGCAAATAATTATTTTAATTAAAAACAACCTATTTATAGTTCATACTTAAGAAGCTTGTTTCCATTTAAAAAAAATTAAATAGATTAACAGCCCGCCATATTGTAGGTTAATTAATTTGGTCAATGCATCACTGAGATACAGTAGTGAACGTCGCGTTATAGACCGAGTGATAATGATCGTCTTTTGACTTGTATAGGGTACGTATTTTTGGGCCTAACTTTCTTATTTTATTGGCAACCCCTGTATATTATTACATTATTAAATTCTACGTGAAATTCCTTAAAACTTGATACATCACATGCCATACTTTACTATCACCATTATCAAGATATGACCGATTAAATGTTGTTGGGTTTTTGGTCAGAGCCGATGTTCAACTGTCTATAACTCGAAAACCGTTTGATCAAAGTAGGTCATGTGACCCATCAAATTTCTTGAAATTTCACGTAGAACCCGAATATGTTAAAATATATAGGGTGTCCCATTGAAAATAACGAAGTTTTTACGCCTACATTGATGAAAACTAGTTAAATATTTATAATTTAAAAATAGACCTGCGAAGTATAATCGTCCAAATAAATGACAACATGAAACGCGTTGATATTAATATCAAAGGTCGAAAAAGCGACGGGGCATAAACTTCTGCGATGATGCATCGGTGGCGTTTCAGCTTTATTGGACCAGTGGCGTCTCGTCATTAATTTAAATAAAATAATTTCTATAAGTTTCTATTTGGGGCAAACTCTGGTGAGCTTTTTTTGAAACACTTAAATTATTTTATATAGTAAAAAATATTTTTAATTCGAGATATTAAAAAGGAATTTTACGCTGAGTAAAATGAGCCCAAACACTATAGGGTTATCTCGTATAGTTCCTAAGATATCGCCGTGTGAACCTAAAATCCGGCTCGAAGGACCAAATGTTTTGTTCAAATATCTCGGTAGATATTAAAGATACGGACATTTTACAAGAGACAAAAAACGTTAATTTTTTATCATTTTATCTAACTGCACTGTTATTTTTTTCATTTTATTAATATATTTTTTCAAAACCTAAAGTTTTTAAAATTAAATAAAAAAACCTCATAGAGAATTTTACACTGAGTAAAATAAGCCCAAACACTCCAGGGTTATCTTTGACCGTTCCCAAGATATCGCCATTTGAATCCAAAATCCGGCTCGAAGGACCAAATGTTTTTCTCGAATATCTCTTTAACCGTTAGAGATATGGGAATTTTGCAAGAGATCAAAAACCTTTATTTTTAAGAATTCTTTCTAACCACACTGTGTTTTAACATTTTTGTCTAAAATTTTTTTCTTAAACTTTAATTTTTTAAAACTTTTCAAAAAAGTTGATAGACAATTTGACGCTGATTAAAATAAGCCCAAACACTCCAGGGTTGTCTTTGACCGTTCCCAAGATATCGCCATTTGAATCCAAAATCCGGCTCGAAGGACCAAATGTTTTTCGCGAATATCTCTCTAACCGTTAGAGATATTGAAATTTTGTAAGAGTGCAAAAACCTTTATTTTTTAAAATTCTATTTAACTACACTGTTTTTTAACATTTTTGTCTGGAATTTTTTTCTTAAACTTAAATATTTTAAAATTTTTCAAAAAAGTTAATAGACAATTTGACGCTGATTAAAATAAGCCCAAACACTCCATGGTTATCTTTGACCGTTCCCAAGATATCGCCATTTGAATCCAAAATCCGGCTCGAAGGACCAAATGTTGACCTTAAATATCTCGGTAACCATTACAGATACAGAAATATTACAAGATACAATTTTTTTTTAATTTTCCGCATTCTATCCAACCACACTATTCCTGTTTAAAATTTTTAAAAAACTTTTTTTAAACCCTGATTTTTCAAAAAAACCTAATAAACAATTTGACGCTGATTAAAATAAGCCCAAACACTCCAGGGTTATCTTTGACCGTTCCCAAGATATCGCCATTTGAGTCTAAAATCCGGCTCGAAGGACCAAATGTTTTTGGCGAATATCTCGCTAACCGTTAGAGATATGGGAATTTTGCAAGAGACCATAAACCTTTATTTTTAAGAATTCTTTCTAACCACACTGTTTTTAAACATTTTTGCCTAGAATTTTTTTTTAACCTGTAATTTTTTTAAATTTTTCAAAAAAGTTAATAGACAATTTGACGCTGATTAAAATAAGCCCAAACACTCCAGGGTTATCTTTGACGGTTCCCAAGATATCGCCATTTGAATCCAAAATCCGGCTCGAAGGACCAAATGTTTTTCGCGAATATCTCTTTAACCGTTAGAGATATGGGAATTTTGCAAGAGATCAAAAACCTTTATTTTTTAAAATTCTATTTACCCAGAATGTTTGTTAACATTTTTGCCTGGATTTTTTTTTAAACTTTTTTTTTTTTTAATTTTTCAAAAAAGTTGATAGACAATTTGACGCTGATTAAAATAAGCCCAAACACTCCGGGGTTATCTTGTACCGTTCCCAAGATATCGTCATTTGAATCCAAAATCCGGCTCGAAGGACCAAATGTTTTTCGCGACTATCTCTTTAACCGTTAGAGATATGGGAATTTTGCAAGAGATCAAAAACCTTTATTTTTTAAAATTCTATTTATTCACACTGTTTTTTAACATTTTTGCCTGGAATTTTTTTCTTAAACTTAAATTTTTAAAAAATTTTCAAAAAAGTTGATAGACAATTTGATGCTGATTAAAATAAGCCCAAACACTCCAGGGTTATCTTTGACCGTTCCCAAGATATCGCCATTTGAATCCAAAATCCGGCTCGAAGGACCAAATGTTGACTTTAAATATCTCGGTAACCATTACAGATACAGAAATTTTACAAGAGACATTTTTTTTTTAATTTTCAGCACTCTATCCAACCACACTATTCCTGCTTAAAATTTTTCAAAAACTTTTTTTAAACCCTGATTTTTCAAAAAAATCTAATAAACAATTTCACGCTGATTAAAATAAGCCCAAACACTCCAGGGTTATCTTTGACCGTTCCCAAGATATCGCCATTTGAGTCTAAAATCCGGCTCGAAGGACCAAATGTTTTTGGCGAATATCTCGCTAACCGTTAGAGATATGGGAATTTTGCAAGAGACCATAAACCTTTATTTTTAAGAATTCTTTCTAACCACACTGTTTTTAAACATTTTTGCCTAGAATTTTTTTTTAACCTGTAATTTTTTTAAATTTTTCAAAAAAGTTAATAGACAATTTGACGCTGATTAAAATAAGCCCAAACACTCCAGGGTTATCTTTGACGGTTCCCAAGATATCGCCATTTGAATCCAAAATCCGGCTCGAAGGACCAAATGTTTTTCGCGAATATCTCTTTAACCGTTAGAGATATGGGAATTTTGCAAGAGATCAAAAACCTTTATTTTTTAAAATTCTATTTACCCAGAATGTTTGTTAACATTTTTGCCTGGATTTTTTTTTAAACTTTTTTTTTTTTTAATTTTTCAAAAAAGTTGATAGACAATTTGACGCTGATTAAAATAAGCCCAAACACTCCGGGGTTATCTTGTACCGTTCCCAAGATATCGTCATTTGAATCCAAAATCCGGCTCGAAGGACCAAATGTTTTTCGCGACTATCTCTTTAACCGTTAGAGATATGGGAATTTTGCAAGAGATCAAAAACCTTTATTTTTTAAAATTCTATTTATTCACACTGTTTTTTAACATTTTTGCCTGGAATTTTTTTCTTAAACTTAAATTTTTAAAAAATTTTCAAAAAAGTTGATAGACAATTTGATGCTGATTAAAATAAGCCCAAACACTCCAGGGTTATCTTTGACCGTTCCCAAGATATCGCCATTTGAATCCAAAATCCGGCTCGAAGGACCAAATGTTGACTTTAAATATCTCGGTAACCATTACAGATACAGAAATTTTACAAGAGACATTTTTTTTTTAATTTTCAGCACTCTATCCAACCACACTATTCCTGCTTAAAATTTTTCAAAAACTTTTTTTAAACCCTGATTTTTCAAAAAAATCTAATAAACAATTTCACGCTGATTAAAACAAGCCCAAACACTTTAGGGTTATCTTCAATAGTTCCTAAGATATGGCCCTTTGAACCCGAAATCCGGCTCGAAGGACCAAAACGTTTTTCTCAAATATCTCCCGAACCAATAAAGATACGAAAATTTTCCAAGAGACAAAACTGACGTATTTTTTCACGGTCTATCCGTTAAACAAAAAACCGGTAATAAATAAAGCGTTCTACGAGCGTCCCCGCCACTGCGGTCAGGTTACGAAAGGCACCATTTGGTTCCTACTGGTGGCACTCGAGTTCTCACTGAAAAATGCGTGGGGACAGAGATAAACCTGATCTTAGCAGCCGGGTCTGCATTATTATTTACTAATAATATATTTTTCATGTATTTGTTATAGTGCACTTATGTGTCCCGGTACGTTAAATTCGATCAGAGAATATGTGCCTGTAAAAAATTGTAAGTAGCAATTTTTTTTAATAATTACCATGTTTATTGAAAAACCTTGACGAGTAATTTACCGAGATTTTTTTTTAATTACAAACAAAGCGTAAATTCCTACATAAAAATTAAATTCACGTTCGCTTACGGTGATTCTCGGAATATTTTAATGGTGTTTTTATTTTATTTATAAAAACGAGTTTTTTTTTTTTTTTTAAATTGTTTATCATTTATCACCGATTTTGATACGCGAGGATGTTAGAGATAACAGCAGTTGTAATCTAGTAAAAACGTTGTTTACACAGGTGTGAATGTACTGCCGTACAGCTCGTTCACGGTAAGAAGTGATACTGGTTTATAGTTGGAAATATCTTTATTTAGATCGCACCCTAAGCTGTATGAGCTATAATCGAACAAACAAAAAACACTTACTGATAAATTTTCTACACGCAGACTCGTTTATTATAGTTCATAAATATCAGTACGTGCCTCATGCCCAACCCGTTCCAAATGTAGTGACACAAAAAAAAAACCAAAAAAAAAAAGGTAATTTTTTTTTTAAATAAGGTCAAAAAACAAATGATTGACTCAATTGGGTTTTATTGGGAGACAAAAAGGCTAAGTGGTTACATTGTACAATTGGCACTTTAATTTAATTGAAAATATGAAGAAATACGCCGAGGAATGGTCGAATTAAAAAAGCGATCGGACCGCTGTTTTAGTTGGGAAAAGTTAGTTGAAAATGAGTATAGTGTCAGTGGGGTTGAGTCGGTTTTTTGGGAAAGTTTTATGGTTCTGGGTTAGGGGTTAATGGTATCAAAAAACTGATTTGACCACTGTGTTAGTGAGGAAAAATGAGTTGAAAATGAGTATAATGTCGATGGGTTTATTTTGATTTTTGAGAGAGTTTTATGATAATGGGTTAGAACTTAATGACACATTGCGAGGTCTTTAGAAACATTGAGTACTGATTTCCAAAAAAAAAATTGAGTATAACCAAAATATTTCTAAGATTTTCTCATAAACAATGAATTTTACGAAAAAAATTATAGAGTAAAAAAAGAAGCAAAATTAAATTTCCTATAAGAAAGCTTAATAAACTTTCTCTGTAAATATTACACAAGACGAGGAATTTTGAAATTTTTAGTATTAATTGAAAAAAAAAATTATTATACCCGAAACAATTCTAGAATTTTCTTGTTACCAGTTACTTTTACCAAAAAAATTATAGAGTAAAAAAAGAAGCAAAATTAAATTTCCTATAAGAAAGCTTAATAAACTTTCTCCGTAAATATTACACAAGGCGAGGAATTTTGAAATTTTTAGTATTAATTGAAAAAAAAAATTATTATACTCGAAACAATTCTAGAATTTTCTCGTTACCACTTACTTTTACCAAAAAAATTATAGAGTAAAAAAAGAAGCAAAATTAAATTTCCTATAAGAAAGCTTAATAAACTTTCTCGGTAAATATTACACAAGGCGAGGAATTTTGGAATTTGTAATATTAATTGAAAAAAAAATTATTATAATTGAAACAATTCTAGAATTTTCTCGTGACCAGTTACTTTTACAAAAAAATTATAGAGCAGTAAAAGAAGCAAAATTAAATTTCCTATAAGAAAGCTCAATAAACTTTCTCGGTAAATATTACACAAGGCGAGGAATTTTGAAATTTTTAGTATTAATTGAAAAAAAAAATTATTATACTCGAAACAACTCTAGAATTTTCTCGTTACCAGTCACTCTTACAAAAAAAATTATAGAATACAAAAAGAAGCAGAATGAAATTTTCTATAAGAAAGCTTAATAAACTTTTTTCATATATACAACACGAAACGGGCAATTTTAAATGATTTAAAAAAATTGAAAATTTTCGAAACAATTTTAGAATTTTCCCAGTACTAGTTACTTTTACGAAAAAAATTATAGAATAAAAAAAGAAGCAGAGTTAAATTTCCTATAAGAAAGCTTAATAAAGTTTTTCGGTAAACATGATACAAGGCGGATTCTGGCTTAGGAATAAGCTACCGTAAAAGTATTCTTTTCTACTAGTTTTTTAATTTTTCAAAAAATTTTTTAAACATTTATTTTTTTTTAATTTTTTTAAATAACTTAATAGACATTTTCACGCTGATTAAAATAAGCCCAAACACCATAGGGTTATCTCTTTTTGTTCCTAACATATCGTCATTTAATCTCAAAATCCGGCTCGAAGGACCAAATGTTTTTTCCATATATCTGGGTAATTATTAGAGATACGGAATTTTTACAAAGGACAAAAAACATTAATTTTTAACAATTTTTTACAGCCATTATATTTTTTTAATAATTTATAAAGATTTTTTTTAATCTTGTTCTTGCACAATTTTTTGACAAAACCTAATAGTCAATTTCACACTGATTAAAATAAGCCCAAACACTATAAGGTTATCTCTTTTTATTCCGATGTTATTGCCGTTTGAACCCAAAATCCGGCTCGAAGGACCTAATGTTTTCTTCAAATATCTCGGTAACCATTAGAATTACGGAATTTTTACAAAGGACAAAAAACTTTTATTTTTAAGCATTCGACCCAACCATGCTCATTAAACAAACAAAAACCTTTCTCACTCCTCTCTAACACTCGCATCAATCTCTTACAGACCACCATGGACCTCACAAGCAACCTCACCATCGACCCCACCTTCGACCCGGACGACTCCCTGGACCTCGTCTACGAACCCCTGCAGATCCTCATCGCCATAACCTCGGTCGCGTCAGCCCTCGCCAACCTCACCGTCATCTACGTGATCCTCAGGTTCAACATCCTGAGGACCAGATGCAACTTGTACCTCAGCAATTGGGCCTTATGCAACTTGTTGGCGATGCTCTTCATGCCCATGTGGCCGAACTTGTCGCAGGAGGAGTGGCATTATGTGGCCGGGTGCATTTGGAGTGAGTTCTACTATGGGGCAGCGGTAGGGAACTTCTTCTTCGTACTGATTCTGCTTGTGGACTGGTTGGTGATGAGCTTGAAGCGGGTCACCTGGTGCCAAAAGGTCCACTGGTACGTCATGGGGGTCACCTGGTCGATCACCGTGGGAATATCGGTGGCCTCGCTCACTTACTGTTTGCTCAACTGGAGCTACCCGTTGACCCAAGTGTGCTACTTGTTCACCTTCTTGGTGATCTTCATTGTGATCATTGTGGTGTTCTTGGTGCGGCTGTTGATGGTGAACGTGTTGGGGAGAAGGAGCATGCTGAACAGCAAAGTGGAACCGATCGTGGTGGGGTCGTTCTGGATGTGTTGGACCCCCAGTTGGATCTTGTGCTACGGGCAGCTCTTCCAGTTGTTCTACACCACGCAAACAGTGGAGGAGAGTTTCATGTGTCTGGCGCACAGTCACGGTTGGATCATGCTCGTTTTACTGATCGTTTGTGATAAGAGGTTCAGGGTTTGTTTGAGGGGCGGTTTGGGGATAAGGGAGGACACTGAAACGGTACAAAACGGGGTGAACAAGGAGCAACAGACGGTGCTCTTGAAGTAGATTTAAGATGCTTATGTTACCAAATATTGTGAAGACTGATAATTGACCAATGACGTGATTTTTTTTTTTGAAAAAGTGGTCGAAACCGTCCTGGGGACAATCCTCTAGTTTTTCAAGCGTAACTTTTTATAGGGTCATTTTTGGAAAAAAAATTTGGTTACCTAAATTGTAGAAAATTAAATTTTCTTTAAAAAAGGTCTCTATACATTTTTACGTGTGACAATTAGGTTAGGAGATACAGTGAAAAATTATTCCAGGCACTCCTAGTTGTTTTAAGTATGCCAACGGTATTTCTTAAATAACTTCTTAAAAATTCATTTTCTGGAAAATTTTGTATTTAGCAATATTGTTAGGTTTTTAATTTCCTCTAAAAAAGATCTCTATAGATTTTTACGTATGATGATTAGGTTAGAAGATACAGTAAAAAATTTAGTCCAGGCACTCCTAGTTCTTCAAATACAAAATCACTTTTTCTTAAATATCTTCTGATACATTCATTTTTCGAAAAATTTTATAATTAACAAATTTGTTAAGAATTTAATTTCCTTTAAAAATGCCCTCTATACATTTTTACTCAAGACTCTTAGATTTGGAGATATTGTAAAAAACTTGCCTCGGCATCCCTGGTTTTTAAGGCATAACAACGATTTTTTTAAAATATCTTCTTACACGTTCGTTTTTCGGAAAAAATGCTTATGACCAATATTGTTCAGAATTAAATTTACTTTAAAAAAAGTCTCTATAAATTTTTACGTATGATAATTAGATAAGGAGATACAGTAAAAAATCATTCCAGGCACCCCTAGTTTTTTTAAGTATGCCAACAGTTTTTCCTAAATATTTTCTAATAGGTTCATTTTCTGGAAAATTTCGTACTTGGCAATATTGTTAACAATTAAATTTCCTTTAAAAATGCCCTCTATACATTTTTACTTAAGACTCTTAGATTTGGAGATATTGTAAAAAAACTTACCTCGGCATCCCTGGTTTTTAAGGCATAATAACGATTTTTTTAAAATATCTTCTTACATATTCGTTTTTCGGAAAAAATGCTTGTGACCAATATTGTTCGGAATTAAATTTACTTTAAAAAAGGTCTCTATAAATTTTTACGTATGACAGTTAGAGTAGGAGATACAGTAAAAAATCATTCCAGGCGCCTCTAGTTTTTTTAAGTATGCCAACGGTTTTTCCTAAATATTTTCTAATAGGTTCATTTTCTGGAAAATTTCGTACTTAGCAATATTGTGAACAATTAAATTTCCTTTAAAAATGCCTTCTATACATTTTCACTCAAGACTCTTAGATTTGGAGATATTGTAAAAAAACTTGCCTCGGCATCCCTGGTTTTTAAGGCATAACAGCGATTTTTTAAAAATATCTTCTTACACGTTCGTTTTTCGGAAAAAATGCTTATAACCAATATTGTTCAGAATTAAATTTACTTTAAAAAAGGTCTCTATAAATTTTTACGTATGACAGTTAGATAAGGAGATACAGTAAAAAATCATTCAAGGCGCCTCTAGTTTTTTTAAGTATGTCAACGGTTTTTCCTAAATATTTTCTAATAAGTTCATTTTCTGGAAAATTTCGTACTTAGCAATATTGTTAACAATTAAATTTCCTTTAAAAATGCCCTCTATACATTTTCACTCAAGACTCTTAGATTTGGAGATATTGTAAAAAAACTTGCCTCGGCATCCCTGGTTTTTAAGGCATAACAACGATTTTTTTAAAATATCTTCTTACACGTTCGTTTTTCGGAAAAAATGCTTATGACCAATATTGTTCAGAATTAAATTTACTTTAAAAAAAGTTTCTATAAATTTTTACGTATGACAGATAGATAAGGAGATACAGTAAAAAATCATTCAAGGCGCCTCTAGTTTTTTTAAGTATGCCAACGGTTTTTCTTAAATATTTTCTAATAGGTTCATTTTCTGGAAAATTTCGTACTTAGCAATATTGTGAACAATTAAATTTCCTTTAAAAATGCCTTCTATACATTTTCACTCAAGACTCTTAGATTTGGAGATATTGTAAAAAAACTTGCCTCGGCATCCCTGGTTTTTAAGGCATAACAGCGATTTTTTAAAAATATCTTCTTACACGTTCGTTTTTCGGAAAAAATGCTTATAACCAATATTGTTCAGAATTAAATTTACTTTAAAAAAGGTCTCTATAAATTTTTACGTATGACAGTTAGATAAGGAGATACAGTAAAAAATCATTCAAGGCGCCTCTAGTTTTTTTAAGTATGTCAACGGTTTTTCCTAAATATTTTCTAATAAGTTCATTTTCTGGAAAATTTCGTACTTAGCAATATTGTTAACAATTAAATTTCCTTTAAAAATGCCCTCTATACATTTTCACTCAAGACTCTTAGATTTGGAGATATTGTAAAAAAAACTTGCCTCTGCATCCCTGGTTTTTAAGGCATAACAACGATATTTTTAAGATATCTTCTTACACGTTCGTTTTTGGGAAAAAATGCTTATGACCAATATTGTTCAGAATTAAATTTACTTTACAAAAGGTCTCTATAAATTTTTACGTATGACAGTTAGATTAGGAGATACAGAAAAAAATCATTACAGGCGCCTCTAGTTTTTTTAAGTATGCCAACGGTTTTTCCTAAATATTTTCTAATAGGTTCATTTTCTGGAAAATTTCGTACTTAGCAATATTGTTAAAAATTAAATTTCCTTTCAAAATGTTCTCTATAAATTTTTACCTAAGATCCTTACATTTGGAGATATGCTAAAACAAATGTTCCTAAGCACCCTTGGTTTTTAGGTATTGCAATGATTTTTCTTCAATATCTTCTTACATGTTCATTTTTCCAAAAAAATGCTCATAACCAATAATGTTCAGAATTAAATTTCCTTTAAAAAAGATCTCTATACATTTTTACGTTTGACAATTAGATAAGAAGATACAGTAAAAAATGTTTTCAGGCCCCCATATGTTTTTAAAGTACCCTAACGGTTTCTTTTAAATATCTTCTGATACGTTGAGTTTCTGAAAAATTTTATACTTAACAATTTTCTTAAGAATTTAATTTCCTTTAAAAAAGCCCTCTATAAATTCACTTAAGACCCTTAGATTAGGAGATACAATAAAATGTTCCTAGACACCCCTAGTTACCTTGGCCAGTTTTTCTTAAATATCTCCGCAACCACTTATGCTAAAATAACGAGCGATACCTCAAATTAAAGCTCTGTCCACGACCTACCCTAAGCCTAATATACTTTTTCCAAAAAACTTAATATTTAAGCCGTTAATGACAAATTAATGTTAATATTATGTTATGCGAGTGGATACGTTATCCATTTTAATAGTTTTATTGGTGAATACAGTTGGTTTATTTTTTTATGGGCCTTTTATTTCAGTCCCCAATACATCTGGGTGCATCCGGAATTAAAGTGACACCCATAAATATGGATTTTATGGGAGATTAGCTGACATACTTCGTTATACAATCGATGTGGAAGTTGACGTGCTATTTTCGCTTTAAGCAGGCGTGTTCATGGGTTTATCGGGATGTATCATATGTCTTTTTAAAGGGAATTAAATTTGCTTTAAAAAATGTCTCTTGGGTTTTTCTCGAGAACTCTATGGTTTTTGAGTAAATTTAAAGTAAAGATTGTTTTTTGAAAAGCTTGTCTTTAAAATTGGAACGAAATAATTTATATCGTGGATCCGACAATCTAATAAATCAACGTTTCTTTACATCCGGGAAAAGGAAACGCACAAATCATCCCTAGACAATGGCAACACGTGAAAAATATCTACAAACAGGGAAAATGCTAAAATTGCACGAATTTCTGCTGAATATAGTTTTCGCAGCTTTGCACATTTGTCACCCGGCCTAGAATAACATCCGGGTAAATTTAAAAGCGGATTTTATGCTGTGTACAGAGATAAAAATATGCTGAAAATATTAATTTGGAATTTTCGGGTTTCGAGGTGGGGGTTAGTGGTATCAAAAATCTGATTTGAGCATTGGATTTGTGAGGAAAAATTAGCTGAAAAAGAGTTGTAAGTCGATGGGTTTATTTTAATTATTAAGAAAGTTGCGATTTTTGGGTGAACCGTCAGTGGTACCAAAAATCTGATTGCACCGTTGGATTTGTGAGGAAAAATTAGCTGAAAAAGAGTACCATATCGATAAGTTTATTTTAAATATTAAGAAAGTTGCGATTTCTGAGCAAACCGTCAGTGGTACCAAAAATCTGATTGCACCATTGGATTTGTGAGGAAAAACTAGCTGAAAATGAGTACCATGTCGATGTATTTATTTTAATTTTTAAGAAAGTTGTAATTTTTGGGTAAACGGTCAGTGGTACCAAAAATCTGATTTCACCATTGGATTTGTGAGGAAAAACTAGCTGAAAATGAGTACCATATCGATAAGTTTATTTTAAATATTAAGAAAGTTGCGATTTCTGAGCAAACCGTCAGTGGTACCAAAGATCTGATTGCACCATTGGATTTGTGAGGAAAAGTTTGCTGAAAAAGAGTACCATATCGATAAGTTTATTTTAATTATTAAGAAAGTTGCGATTTCTGAGCAAACCGTCAGTGGTACCAAAAATCTGATTGCACCATTGGATCTGTGAGGAAATTTAAGCTGAAAATAAGTACCATGTCGATGCATTTATTTTAATTTTTAAGAAAGTTGTGATTTTTGGGTGAACCGTCAGTGGTACCAAAAATCTGATTTTACCATTGGATTTGTGAGGAAAAATTAGCTGAAAAAGAGTACCATATCGATAAGTTTATTTTAAATATTAAGAAAGTTGCGATTTCTGAGCAAACCGTCAGTGATACCAAAAATCTGATTGCACCATTGGATTTGTGAGTAAATTTAAACTGAAAATGAGCACCATGTCGATGTATTTATTTTAATTATTAAGAAAGTTGCGATTTCTGAGCAAACCGTCAGTGGTACCAAAAATCTGATTGCATCAATGGATTTGTGAGGAAATTTAAGCTGAAAATGAGTACCATGTCGATGCATTTATTTTAATTTTTAAGAAAGTTGTAATTTTTGGGTAAACGGTCAGTGGTACCAAAAATCTGATTTCACCATTGGATTTGTGAGGAAAAACTAGCTGAAAATAAGTACCATGTCGATGAGTTTATTTTAATTATTAAGAAAGTTGCGATTTCTGAGCAAACCGTCAGTGGTACCAAAAATCTGATTGCACCATTAAATTGCTGAGGAAAAATTAGCTTGAAAAAAATACCATGTTTATGAAGTTATTTTGATTTAAAAAAAACTTTTTTCGTTTCATGATAGGAGTGAGATTTTTTAAGAATTGAAATAACCCTATTGACATAGTGCTCTTTTTCAATTAATTTTTCCTAACCAAGACTATAAGCACCTAATCCCAAAAACCGGTCTCAAAAATGACAATAAACCTTAGATATAATGACTTTTCCACCTAACCGAAACCCATTTAAAATGCAACAACCGTTTGTCTCATTATTAACCAGTAGAATATCTTTATGGGCGCATATACGGATTGAAGTGGGATTAACGTATGCCGGATTAAGCGTTTTATTGTCAAACGGGGAAAACGTTGACAATGGATTCGAGTTAATTGTAAAACCTCGTATCCAACGGTTAAATTGTAGTTAAACGAGGTTTACGAGTGCGTATTGTTTAAGAACGATAAAACGGGCCTGTTTGTCATTATCCCGAGGCATGCTGATGATGATGATTGTTTGAGGTTTTATTGTTGCCAGTTTTTCGCATTTCGGACATTCTGGAAAAACTGAATTTTCCACTATCGATGATTAGCTATTGAAAAACCGTTTTCATTAACACCTTAGTGGGAAAAAATCAGGTGAAAAAGAGTTACATGTTAATGAAGTTACTTTGATTTTAATCACTCTTAACTGGGACTCTGGGAACCAAAAAACCTTTCTTAAAATGTGCTATTATTCAGCTGCTTTTTCCTAACTAAGCCATTGAAAAAGTCAGTTTTTTTCTACCATCAATCTATAACCCCAACTAAATTGGAATTTCATGAAAGTCCCTAAATAACCCGCAACCGAAAAAACTGTTTAATAAGAAGATAAAATCAAATAAACTTTTCCCTTTGGGACACAATAAATTTCTTAGCTGTTGTAATAAAACACGGAGTCGCCTAATAGAGACACCACCCAAGAGAATTTGATTATTCGATTTTCAAAGACATACACACACAAACAGCAGAATTCGGTTTCCAGTTCACGTACTCATCTCTCTCTCTCTCTCTCTCTCGCTCTCCCGCCCTCGCTTCCATTTGCAAAACATTAAAATATCTCCATTATCAATGCCTCGCTCATATTTCAAGTTAATTAAGCGTTTCCCGGGGAAATGCGAAACGTCCTTTAATTTATTGTATCCCAAATTCTCATCTTCCCTTTATTTTTTTTTTTTTTACTTGTTTTTGACTTTGGCGTATTTGCTGTATCCGGGGGACAAATTTGTTTAGGGTCTGTTAGAGTAAATGTTATGATAAGCCTAAGAGTTTTAAGGTTCAATTACTGGATTTGTGATGTATCTCAGAATTAAAGCAAGTTTTTTAAACGTTAAAATAATGGACATGGTGCTATTTTTTAGCTGAATTTTTCTCACGAATTTAATGGTGCTATCAGATTTTTGGTACCACTGACGGTTCACCCAAAAATCGCAAGTCTCTTAAAAATAAAAATAAACCTATCGACATGGTACTCTTTTTCAGCTAAATTTTTCTTACAAATCTAATGGTGCAATCAAATTTTTGGTACCACTGATGGTTTGCCCAAAAATCGCAACTTTCTTGAAAATAAAAATAAACCTATCGACATGGTACTCTTTTTCAGCTAATTTTTCCTCACAAATCTAATGGTGCAATCAAATTTTTGGTACCACTGACGGTTGTCCCAAAAATCGCAATTTTCTTGAAAATAAAAATAAACCTATCGACATGCTACTCTTTTTCAACTAATTTTTCCTTACAAATCTAATGGTGCAATCAAATTTTTGGTACCACTGATGGTTTACCTAAAAATCGCAACTTTCTTAGAAATTAAAATAAACCTATCGACATGGTACTCTTTTTCAGCTAATTTTTCCTCACAAATCTAATGGTGCAATCAGATTTTTGGTACCACTAACGGTTCTCCCAAAAATCACAACTTTCTTAAAAATAAAAATAAACCTATCGACATGGTACTCTTTTTCAGCTAATTTTTCCTTACAAATCTAATGGTGCAATCAGATTTTTGGTACCACTGACGGTTCTCCCAAAAATCACAACTCTCTTAAAAATAAAAATAAACCTATCGACATGGTACTCTTTTTCAGCTAATTTTTCCTCAAAAATCTAATGATGAAATCAAATTTTTGGTACCACTGATAGTTTGCCCAAAAATCGCAACTTTCTTGAAAATAAAAATAAACTTATCGACATGGTACTCTTTTTCAGCTAGTTTTTCCTCACAAATCCAACGGTGCAATCAGATTTTTGGTACCACTGACGGTTTGCTCAGAAATCGCAACTTTCTTAATAATTAAAATAAACTCATCGACATGGTACTCTTTTTCAGCTAATTTTTCCTCACAAATCCAATGGTGGAATCAGATTTTTGGTACCACTGACGGTTCACCCAAAAATCGCAACTTTCTTGAAAATAAAAATAAACTTATCGACATGGTACTCTTTTTCAGCTAATTTTTTCTCACAAATCTAATGGTGCAATCAAATTTTTGGTACCACTGATGGTTTGCCCAAAAATCCCAACTCTCTTAAAAATTAAAATAAACCCATTAAGATGGTACTCATTTTCAGTTAATTTTTTCCAACTAACCCAATGGCATAATCAGTTTTTTAATATCATCAACCCATATCCCAAAAACGCCAGAGAAAGCGAATAAAATCCCAGTATCTGGACTCTCCAAATAAACTTCCCTTAACCGGACAAATAATTGTTGTCCAATTTCCTAACAGTCCTTCTCAAGTAACCAATTTGCCTTTAAAAACAAATTATATTGGCTGGACTCCAAGACACAATTGAGTTTCCCTTATGGATTTTGATAAAAAAAAAAAGAAAAAAAAATCCCAGTTTTTCTTAACGAGACGTTTGTTCCGGTTCACTTGTTCGGTTGGCAGTTTGAAAGTTCGGAACCGGAAGACCGACGTCGGTATCATTTCATAAAAGACGACAACATAGAAAAATAATAAAAAAAAAAATGAATAGTGTAACGTAGTAAAACTAGCGCTGATAAAACATTTCGCTGCTTTCAAAGTGATTGCGCGTCCCTCCGGGGAAAAGTTTCGCTTGTTCCAGTTTCCGGGAGCGATGATAAAAATTTTGTGCACGTTGCACGAAATTTTCACCGTTTTTATTGACTCGCAGGGTACAGGGGTTGATGCTAGCGAAAAACTAATTGCGCCATTAGATTTGCGAGGAAAAATTAGCTGAAAATGAGTACCATGTCAATAGGTTTATTGTAATTATTAAGAAAATTGCGATTTTTGAGTAAACCGTCAGTGGTACCAAAAATTTGATTGCACCATTAGATTTGTGAGGAAAAATGAGCTGAAAAAGAGTACCATGTCGATGGGTTTATTTTAATTATTAAGAAAGTTGCGATGTTTGGGTGAACCGTCAGTGGTACCAAAAATCTGATTTCACCATTGGATTTGTGAGGAAAAACTAGCTGAAAAAGAGTACCATGTCGATGAGTTTATTTTAATTATTAAGAAAGTTGCGATTTTTGGGTGAACCGTCAGTGGTACCAAAAATCTGATTTCACCATTGGATTTGTGAGGAAAAACTAGCTGAAAAAGAGTACCATGTCGATGAGTTTATTTTAATTATTAAGAAAGTTGCGATTTTTGGGTGAACCGTCAGTGGTACCAAAAATCTGATTTCACCATTGGATTTGTGAGGAAAAACTAGCTGAAAAAGAGTACCATGTCGATGAGTTTATTTTAATTATTAAGAAAGTTGCGATTT
Organism: Anthonomus grandis grandis; assembly: GCF_022605725.1. Taxonomy (NCBI): domain Eukaryota; kingdom Metazoa; phylum Arthropoda; class Insecta; order Coleoptera; family Curculionidae; genus Anthonomus; species Anthonomus grandis. Next base: position 20,054,375 of record NC_065562.1, read on the forward strand.
TTGGGTGAACCGTCAGTGGTACCAAAAATCTGATTTCACCATTGGATTTGTGAGGAAAAACTAGCTGAAAAAGAGTACCATGTCGATGAGTTTATTTTAATTATTAAGAAAGTTGCGATTTTTGGGTGAACCGTCAGTGGTACCAAAAATCTGATTTTACCATTAGATTTTCCAGGAAAAATGAGCTGAAAAAGAGTACCATGTCGACTACTTTATTCCAATATTTATCATTAAAAAAAAACCACACATAACCGATTTATTTACAAATAAACTTTAGGTACTACCGCCCGATCAGGCAATACGTACTGATAAGGCGGCTCGCCGTGTTCCAACACCCAAATAGTCCCATTGGGAGCCTTCTGGATCACTTTCAATAACCCTGGGGCAATCTGATCTAACCTAAAAAAAAATCCCCCACAATCCTCTCCTCATCGCTAACCAAGAAACTTACGTCTGCAGATTCCAGATTTTCGGTTTTCCTTTGTTCACGACACCGTACCTCTGGTTATAGCCCCTGTAACAGTTGAAAATGGGCGTGTCAGTGGCATTTGGACATATGGCCACCACCCTTACCCCCTGCCGGTCGTAATGCGCCTGGTGACCAAATGATAATGTGGCACCTACCACGGCGAATTTTGTGGCGGAATAAATGGGACATTGAGGGATACTTTGGATTCCGGCTGTTGAGGAGGTGTTTACTATTAAGCCCTCTTGACCAGACTTGTATTTTGGTAGGTAGTGTTCTAAGCCCAAGAGGATGCCATTGAGGACTCCTATCTAAATTTGTTGATAAATTAATCGAAAAAGGGTGGTTTTTCGTGGAGGGTTGCTGATATGAAAAAATTGACTTTTTCATTGGATTTGTGAGGAAAAATTAGCTGAAAAAGAGTACCATGTCGATAAGTTTATTCTTATTTTTAAGAAAGTTGCGTTTTTTGGGTAAACCGTCAGTGGTACCAAAAATTTGGTTACACCATTGGATTTGCGAGGAAAAATTAGCTGAAAAAGAGTACCATGTCGATAAGTTTATTTTAATTTCTAAGAAAGTTGCGATTTTTGGGTAAACCATCAGTGGTACCAAAAATTTGATTGCACCATTAGATTTGCCAGGAAAAATTAGCTAAAAATGAGTACCATATCGATAGGTTTATTCTTATTTTTAAGAAAGTTGCGTTTTTTGGGTAAACCGTCAGTGGTACCAAAAATTTGATTGCACCATTGGATTTGTGAAGAAAAATTAGCTGAAAAAGAGTACCATGTCGATAACTTTATTTTAATTCTTAAGAAACATTCGATTTTTGGGAAAACTATCAGTGGTACCAAAAATCTGATTTCACTATTAGATTTGCAAGGAAAAATTAGCTGAAAAAGAGTACCATGTCGATAAGTTTATTTTAATTTCTAAGAAAGTTGCGATTTTTGGGTAAACCATCAGTGGTACCAAAAATTTGATTGCACCATTAGATTTGCCAGGAAAAATTAGCTAAAAATGAGTACCATGTCGATAGGTTTATTCTTATTTTCAAGAAAGTTGCGTTTTTTGGTTAAACCGTCAGTGGTACCAAAAATTTGATTGCATCATTGGATTTGTGAAGAAAAATTAGCTGAAAAAGAGTACCATGTCGATAACTTTATTTTAATTCTTAAGAAACATTCGATTTTTGGGAAAACTATCAGTGGTACCAAAAATCTGATTTCACCATTAGATTTGCAAGGAAAAATTAGCTGAAAAAGAGTACCATCTCGATGGGTTTATTTTAATTATTAAAACAGTTGCGATTTTTGAGTAAACCATCAGTGGTACCAAAAATCTGATTACACCATTAGATTTGCAAGGAAAATTTAGCTGAAAAAGACCCCTATGTCAATAACCTTATCTTCACTTTTCAAAAATGTCAATCTACTTACCACATTAACCTCAACCGACTTTGTCCACGTCTCCTCACTCTCATCAATGATTCCAGCATTATTAATAAGAACATCGACGTTCTTAAACTTATCTACGGTATGCTTAAAAGCCTCTGCAATCAATTAAACTAACCATCGACGTTCTGACAAATAGACAAACACGTTACCTTCAAACTGTTTATAATCGGTCACATCGGTTTTAACGAAAGTCACCCTGTTCGCCCCATACTTATCTTCTAGCTCCTTCACCACTTCTTGGTTGGGTGTAATGTCGGCCAGAGTGACTCCCTGAAATGCCCCTTTTTTACTTATTTTTAATTCTTTATGAACAGTTTACCTTGACGCCATTTTCTAGGAGTTGCCTGACGTATGTCAAGCCAATACCGCTCACTCCTCCGGTAACTATGGCCACTTTTCCATCTAATTCAAAGGATGCCATTGTGGTTTAATGAATGCAATAATGTTTGCCGTTCGTTTTATAATTAACCGAGTTAAATATTTGCTTTGATAAGGGGGCGAGACATTAGAGCGATAAGGAGTGGAAAAAATCGGATTTTTCCAGAAAAAACGGTCCGCAGTATCTGCAATGGCCGTCTTCGATATAAATAGTAAAGTGGCCCTGGTAACCGGTGGTTTAAGCGGTATAGGCTTAACCTATGCCCAGGAATTATTAAAAAATGGCGCCAAGGTTTTTCAAATATTCTTTATATAATTTATTTATTTTTAATCAGTTTTTTTAGGGGGTCACTTTAGTTGATCTTAACGAAAAGGCGAGCGATAAAGTGGTGAAGGAGCTGGAAGAGGAATTTGGCAAAAACAAGGTGATTTTTGTCAAGGCTGACGTGAGGGATATCGAGGAGTTCGAAGGTCAGTCTTAAAGTCAGAACGTCGATGGTTGATTTTTTTTTAACGTTCTTTTAGATGCTTTTAAGAGAACAGTTGCCACATTTGGTAACGTGGATATTTTGATTAATAATGCGGGGATCTTTGACGAAAGCGATGAGGGATGGAGGAAGACCGTGCAGGTTAATATGGTGAGTTTTTGTTATAGTATAGAAAAAACTTATATTAGGTTCGATAAAGAATTTTATACTGCATCTTTTTTACCTCCTAAGATTTTTTCGTATCTTCAAGATTAACGGAGATAAATGAGATTAAATGAAATGGCGAATGCACCAGAGCAGTATACGGATATATTAAAACCGTTTTCACGGCCTCCAGGGTGGTTTTAGCAAAAAACTGTAAGAGGGCATTTTTATAGAGAACTTAAAGAGGCATCTTTTTTCTCTCTTATGATTTCTTCATATTTTTCATATTTAGCGAGTTAGACCTAAGGATTGATCTTTGAGTGGTTTTAGCAAAAAAGTCCTTAGAGGTTTTTTATAGGAAATTCAAAAATATATATTTTTGGTCTCTTATAATTTTTTCGTAATTTCAATATTTACTGAGTTATATGAGTTAAAATGAAATGGTGGAGGCACCAGAAAAATAAAAAAATCCCAAAAATTGATATTTTTTTATATACATTTATGCGAAATATTTTTTTCAGTGTTTCTTAAAATTTTAATGTAAAAATAAAATGGTGGATGGGCCGGGACAGGTCAAGGATACTGAAATACCGCTTATAACGCTCTCCAGAAGGATTTTTGACGAAAACTTTAAAAAGCTTTTTGGTTGTACGTTAAAAAATGAACATTTTTGCTCTTTAAGCATTTTTTCGTATTTTCAATATTAACTGAGATAAATCGGATTAAATAAAATGACGAATGTACCAGAACGGGTCACAGATGCGTTTAGGCTATATTTACGCCCTCCAGGGTGATTTTAGCAAAAATCTCTTAAGAAGCAACTTTGTAGAAAATTTAAAAATGCATCTTTTTTGTCTCCTGTGATTTTTTCATATTTTTAATATTTAGCGAGTTATTCGATAATAAATGATATGGTGGATGTTCTAAGTTAAGTCAAGGAGGCCTAAAATTTGAATTTAAAGTGGATTCAGCGAAAAAGTTTAAAAAGTTTTTAACAGGAAATTTTAAAATAAAAATTTTTTGTTTCTTATGATTTTTTTATATCTTCAATATTTATTGTGATAAATGAGGTTAAATGAAATGGCGGATGCACCAGATAAGGTCAACGATGCATTTAAATGGTTTTTACACCCTTCAGGGTGGTTTTAGCAAAAAACTCTGTAGGGACATTTTTGTAGAGAATTTATAGATGCATCTTTTTTGTCTCTTATAATTTTTTCATATTTTTAATATTTGGCGAGTTAGGTCTAAAAATTGTCTTTAGAGTGGCTTTAGCGAAAAAGTTCAAGAAGCTTTCTTACAGGAATTTTTAAAATACATATTTTTACTCTCTTATGATTTTTTCGTATTTTTAATATTTACTGAGATATATGCGATTAAATTAAATGGTGGAGGCACCAGATTGAGGCTCCGACGCATTAAAACTGCTTTTGCTGCCTTCAGGGTGGTTTTAGCAAAATACTCTAAGAAAGCATTTTTGTAGAGAATTTAAAATTGCATCTTTTTTATTCTTTATGATTTTTTCATATTTTTAATATTTAGCTAGATAGACTTAAAAATCTGCTTTAAAATGGCTTAAAAAGAAAAGTTAAAAAATGTTCTTCATAGGAAATTCAATAATACATACTTTTGGTCTCTTATAATTTTTTCAAATTTTTAATATTTACTGAGATAAATGAGATTAAATGAAATGGCGAATGCACCAGAACAAGTCTTCGACGCATTAAAACTGCTTTTACGCCTTTCAGAGTGGTTTTAGCGAAAAACTACAAAGGGGCATTTTTGTAGAGAATTTAAAGGCGCATCTTTTTTGTCTCTAACGATTTTTTTGTATCTATAACCGTTTACCAAAAAAACTTATCCAAAATAAAAAAATTAAATTTTTATAAGCCATCAAAATTTTTACGCGTCATATCATACACATGCCTCAAAACGTCATAGTCAGCGGCTCACAAAACGTTCAATTACACCGAGCCAAAAAAATGGTGAATGCGCCGGCCTAGAACCTCTTTCACAAAAACCGCTCTAGCTTGGGCACCGTTTATGATAGAGAGCTCATTCTGGTAGCAAACGATCCCTCCACCACTCAAGATCCAAATATTTCCAGATTGGAGTCCTCAACGGCATCCTTTTGGGCCTGGAAAAGTACCTCTGCGACCACAAATCGGGCGAGGAAGGTCTAATAGTGAACACCAGCTCCATAGCCGGCCTGGAACCGTATCCCTACTCTCCCATCTACGTGGCCACCAAATTCGCCATACATGGGGCCACCATATCCTTTGGCCACCCCGTCCATTACGAACGTCAACACGTGAGGGTGGTGGCCGTTTGTCCGGGGGTCACCACCTCACCCTTAACCTCGACCTACCGTTACGGGGAATATAAGAAGGCGTATCTCAATAGGCCGAGGCAAACGTAAGTCAATTGGGTTGTCTATTGGTCAGTACGTCGATGGTTTTTTTGTTTCAGATTGGCCGATTTGGCTCCAGAGTTGGTGAGGGTGATCCAGAGGGCACCCACTGGGACCGCGTGGGTCTTGGACAGTGAGCCAGCTTATCAGTTCGTTCTTCCAGACCGTGATTCGATTCCTAAGATTTATTTGTAACCAGTTAAATATGGATCGAAAGTATGTCAAGTGACCCTTCAAATTTCTTGGAATTTCTTGTAGAACCCGAAAATGCAATAAAAAATAAGGTGTTACAGTCAAATTAAGGAAGTTTTGATTTTTGGTGGAGGCCCCGGACAAACCTTTAATTGCCCATAACTTTCACGCCAATAGAGCGATTCGAATGATTCTTTTTTTAAAAATAAGAGACGCTTATTCAAAGATTAATAAGCAGACTCATTCTATTCCGCCATGGCAACCGTATCACATAATACAGTTAATTTGTCAAAGTCGAAAGTCGATTCGAACGTAATAAAAGGTCCACTTTGCGAGACGATCGTTCATATATGCCGGTATATAGAGGGACTGATTTATGGGCCTCGTGACCCTTTTTCAGGTCTACAATCTTTCATGTTCGATGACAACGTTAAACGGTTCGAAATAAGAAATCAACATAATTTTAAACGGTATCGACGTCCTAACATGGAGAAATTTCCTTCATTACACTAAAGCTCCCAACTGTAAACGTTCACGAGATCCCCAGGAGTTCGAAAGTTTATTTAGCAGTTGCCCTGCGGGTTCGAAACTAAAATGGCTAAACAAATAAAATAACAATGCCCCCCCTTTGTGTTTAAACTGTGTATGTATTTAAAGCAAATTTACAATAGAGGAATTTCAGTGATTTTATATGGAATATCTTAAATATTAGTACGTTTTTGGATTCTACGTGAAAATCCAAGAATTTTAAGGGGTCACATGTCGTACCTGGGTCAAGCTGTTTTTGAGATATTATGCGTCAAAAATCACGTTTTAAAAAAGAAAAACGAAATTAGGGATATTAAATAGGCCTTAAAAATCTTACACACAAAAGTGACATCCATCTGGTTCTAAGTTAAACCGTTTTGGCTCTACAGGCTTCCAAAGTCAAAATTATTTTTCAAATGCGTATATCTCAAAAACTATTTTTTTAAAGTATGGCATGTGACCCATCAAATTTCTTGGAATTTCACGTAGAATCTAAAAACGAAATAAAAAGTAGGGTTTTCTATTTAAATTAAGGAAGTTAGCTTGCTATTTTTTAATATTTCTTATAGCTGTTCAAACCAGTTGAAAGAAAATATTTTTCTGATTAATAAAATATAAAACACTTTATATGTATCTGAAACCGTTTTCGAGATATTAATTTTTTTCATTTTTATTTTCTTGGCTCACCCTGTATACTCTAAATTTTAAAACTAGATATCTCAGCAACGGAGTGAGATAACTTTATGGTGTTTGGGCTCATTTTCTTTAAAAAATTGCCATTTTTACATTGATATATATTTCATTATTCTTGAGTCAATTTTTAGGACGTGTGACTTTTTTTTGCCATTTTTGTATCACTGTTATCACCATTGAAAAGGAAATAATTTTCTAATTAAAATAACATAAAACACCTTATGAGTATCTCCAACCGTTTTCGAGATATTAATTTTTTCATTTTAATTTTTTTGGCTCACCCTGTATACTCTAAACTTTAAAACCAAATATCTCAGCAACGGAGTGAGATAACTATATGGTGTTTGGGTTTATTTTCTTTAGAAAATTGCCCTCTTTACATTGATATATATTTCATTATTCTTTGGTCAATTTTTAAGACACGAGTCTCTTTTTTTGTCACTTTTGTATCACTGTTATCACCATTAAAAAGTAAATAATTTTCTAATTAAAATAATATAAAACACTTTATGCGTATCTCCAACCGTTTTCGAGATATTAATTTTTTCATTTTTATTTTTTTGCCTCACCCTGTATACTCTAAACTTTAAAACTAGATATCTCAGTAACGGAGTGAGATAACTATATGGTGTTTGGGTTCATTTTCTTTAAAAAATTGCCCTCTTTACATTGATATATATTTCATTATTCTTGGGTCCATTTTTAAGACATGAGTCTTTTTTTGTCATTTTTGTATCACTGTTATCACCATTAAAAAGTAAATAATTTTCTAATTAAAATAATATAAAACACCTTATGCGTCTCTGCAATCGTTTTCGAGATATTAATTTTTTCATTTTTATTTTCTTGGCTCACCCTGTATACTCTAAACTTTAAAACTAGATATCTCAGCAACGGAGTGAGATAACCTTATGGTGTTTGGGCTCATTTTCTTTAAAAAATTGCCATTTTTACATTGATATATATTTTATTATTCTTGAGTCAATTTTTAAGACATGTGTCTCTTTTTTTTGTCATTTTTGTATCACTGTTATAACCATTGAAAAGGAAATAAATTTCTAATTAAAATAATATAAAACACATTGTCGGTATCTGTAACCGTTTTCGAGATATACATTTTTTCATTTTTATTTTCTTGGCTCACCCTGTATACTCTAAACTTTAAAACCAAATATCTCAGCAACGGAGTGAGATAACTATATGGTGTTTGGGTTCGTTTTCTTTAGAAAATTGCCCTCTTTACACTGATATATATTTTATTATTTTTTGGTGACTTTTTGAGGCAAAGGTCTAATTTTTTTGTCATTTTTTTGATATCCAGCATCACAATTAAAAAGAAAACAATTTTCTGTTAAAAAAAAAATAAGACGCCATATACCTATCTCAAACCGTTTTCAAGATATTTTTTTGTGGCTCCCCCTGTATACTAAAAATTTTCAAAACGTAATATCTCAACATTAAATAAAGATAAATCTATCGAGTTTGGGCTTAAATTAAACGCCGTGAAGAGCCCTATAAGAACGTTTGCAAGAAACTAAAATCCATTTAATATTTAACAAAATTTCTCCCTTTATGGACATAAATAAAACCAAATGGAGTCCTAGCAATATTACGCGTTCTAATCTGCGCCATAAAATGTCACATAATTATGACTTAGTGCCATTTAATAGAGAATATCGTAAATTTTATAGCCTTAAGGGTGAAAATCGAGATCGCTCCAATGGGGCTATTATATTCATAATGTCTAATAGTTTTAATGGGAAGATTGAGATAAACATCAGTTTTCCATTAAAACAAAACCGTTTTTTTTTTAAATTTAAAATCCTCCCCTATAAATTTCACGGAACCCATCCAATTAAATTCTAGCCAGGAACGCAATATTTACCGTGAAAACGCTTTCACATTTGAAATTGCGCATATTTTACCGACGAAGCGGAAAACGGACTTTTGGAATAATTTAATAATTTTTTTTTTAATTTCTCTATTTGTTAGTACTTCAATGAGTGTTTCTAATAATTATTTTAATTATTGTAAAGAGGGTTTCATGCTGATGAAAACAAGCCCAAACTCGATGGGGTTATCTTGAGCCATTGCCAAAATATTTGATTTTCAAGAATTGCATATACAGGGTGGCCCAAAAAACTGTAATAAAAATCACTATAATTACTATAATTAAAATCACCATAGACCCATCGAGTTGGGGCTCTTTTCTAGCTATTTTCTTTCAACTAATCCCATGGTGAAGTCAGTTTTTTAATAAGTCCAATTATCACCCCCAAAACGTCTAGTCATCCCTAAATGATTTTTTTTTAGTTAAGATACAGTTTTTTTTGGTCCAGACCCCATTAAGAAGCTTACAAAAAAAAAATTAATCCATCCATCACGTGGGTGGGTGGAGGGGGCGGGGGGGTTGTCAGCAACACCGCAAACACCGGATCTTCTTTTCACGTGGAACTCACACAAGCGAAAAAATTTAATGAGAAAAGTCGATCGTCTAGCTCTCTCTCTCTCTCAGTCGGTCTTTATCTTTGCCTCCGTTGCAGAGATATTCAATTTTAAAGTTGTCAGTATACAGGGTGAGCCAGAAAAATTAATACGAAAAAAATTAATATCTCTTAAACGGTTAGAGATACATATATAGTGTTTTACATTTTTTTAATCAGAAAATTATTTCCTTTTTAAATATAATGCCTATTATCAGAAAATGACAATAAGTTTAGACCCTTGCCTGAAAAAGTGATCCAAAATATGTAATTCATCTACCATTAAAAAGAAGATTAAATTCTAAAGAAAATGATCCCAAACACCATATAATTATCTCCCTCCGTTGCTAAGATATTCAATTTTAAAGTTGTCAGTATACAGGGTGAGCCAGAAAAATTAATACGAAAAAAATTATTATCTCTTAAACGGTTAGAGATACATATATAGTGTTTTACATTTTTTTAATCAGAAAATTGTTTCCTTTTTAAATATGATGCTTATTAACCCAAAATGACAATAAATTTAGACACTTGCCTGAAAAAGTGATCCAAAATATGTAATTCATCTACCATTAAAAAGAAGACAAAATTCTAAAGAAAATGATCCCAAACACCATATAATTATCTCACTCCGTTGCAGAGATATTCAATTTTAAAGTTGTCAGTATACAGGGTGAGCCAAAAAAATTAATACGAGAAAAATTAATATCTCTTAAACGGTTAGAGATACATATATAGTGTTTTAAATTTTTTTAATCAGAAAATTGTTTCCTTTTTAAATATGATGCCTATTATCCCAAAATGACAATAAATTTAGACACTTTCCTGAAAAAGTGATTCAAAATATGTAATTCATCTACCATTAAAAAGAAGCTTAAATTCTAAAGAAAATGATCCCAAACACCATATAGTTATCTCACTCCGTTGCAGAGATATTCAATTTTAAAGTGGTCAGTATACAGGGTGAGCCAAAAACATTAAACAGAAAAAAATTAATATCTCGGAAACGGTCGGAGATACATATATAGTGTTTTACATTTTTTTAATCAAAAAATTATTTCCTTTTTAAATATGATGCCTATTATCAGAAAATGACAATAAATTTAGACCCTTGCCTGAAAAAGTGATCCAAAATATGTAATTCATCTACCACTAAATAGAAGATAAAATCCTAAAGAAAATGATCCCAAACACCATATAATTATCTCCCTCCGTTGCTGAGATATTCAATTTTAAAGTTGTCAATATACAGGGTGAGCCAAAAAAATTAAACAGAAAAGAAATAATATCTCGAAAACGGTTGGAGATACATACATAGTGTTTTACATTTTTTTAATCAGGACACAATTTTCTTTTTAATGGTGTTAAAAAACTAAAAAAAACGACTCATATAATATATGGGTGTCCTCTCAAAGCCCCGTTCAAACTAAACGAACCCTACAAAAGAACATCACGTACTAATCACGTAATTTAGTTAATGCATTAAAAAGTTTTTGCTTCAGCCAACCCTTTACAGTGTCTCTCTTAGGGGGTAATTAACTTTTGTAACATCCTGGCTCGAACCCAAATTTATTTTACCTCGTCCGCGTTTGGCTGAAACTAAAAACTTTTTTACTTTTATGAGTCGTAAAGAGTGTCGAGGTTCCGTGCAATTTTTCTAATTCGTTAATTAGTGAAGAGAGTTTTTAAGAGGAAAAGTATATCGAACTGACTTTCAAATAAACACCAATTTGATTTATAAGGGTTGCGAAGTCTTAAAAGGGCACCCTAATAAGGATCCAGGTTATTTATTTGTTAAATAAGGGAAAGTGAAAACGATATCCCTCGCTGCAAGACGGTGCCTAATGGCTCGCGCGAGAACGGTTGTAGATACCATAAAACCCGATTTTTTTTTTCTAAATTCGTATGAGCCATTTAATAGTCTGACGTATAAGGAACGTAAAAGGTCTCCACGGAAATTTCGCTAAAACATCTCGTTTTTAAGTTATAGAGCAAAAAGTGGGAATCGATGCTCTTTATTCGACCGCGCCATCCGGAAATTTCGCTCATTTGGAAACGGTTATGTTTCGGCGTAAGCCGGGATCGGAAATGAGATTTTCCGCGTTCGATTCTCAAATTGTAAAATGGGAAATTCGATTTTGTCAGCAGTGGTGACGTGGGCTTAGTTATGGGGTTTTTGACTTTTGCCTCACTTAGAATAAGGAAATTCTCTTACTGTTTGGAAAGGCGACACTAGCAACAGAAAGGGAATACATTTTTGAGCATATTAATATAAGACACCACTGCTATAGCTCTTACCGTTTTTGAGATATACATTTTTTTATTTTTATTTTTTTTTTGGCTCACCCTGTATACTTTCAACTTCAAAGTTGAATATCTTGGCAACGGAATGAGATAATTGTATCGTGTTTGGGTTAATTATCTTTAGAAAATTGCCCTCTTTCCATTGATATACATGGCAATCATTTTTGGTGACTTTTTAAGACAATTGTCTGATTTTTTTTTGCAATTTTTTAATAATTAAAATCACTATTAAAAGGGAAATAATTTTCTGATTAATTTAATACAAAACACTATATACGTATCTGCAACCATTTTCGAAATATTAATTTTTTTCTGTTTTGGTTTCTTGGCTCACCCTGTATACTAACAACTTTAAAATTGAATATCTCAGCAACGGAGCAAGATAATTATATGGTGTTGGGGATCATTTTCTTTAGATTTTTGTTCTCTTTTTTATGGTAGATAAATTATTTATTTTTGATTTTATTTTACAGGCAGGTGTCTAAATTTTTAATATTTTTTTTGATAGCTACCATGATTATTAAAAAGGAAATAATTTTCTGACTAAAATAAAATAAGACACCTTATATGTATCTGCAACCGTTCTTGAGATATTAATTTTTTCAGTTTTAATTTCTTGGCTCACCCTGTATACTGTCAAATTTAAAATTGAATATCTCAGCAACGGAGTGAGATAATTATATGGTGTTTGGGATCATTTTCGTTAGAAATTTGTTCTCTTTTTAATGGTAGATAAATTATTTATTTTTGATCTTTTTTACAGACAAGTGTCTAAATTTTTTATTTTTTTTTTTGAAAACTACCATGATATATAAAAAGGAAATAATTTTCTGATTAAAATAATATAAGACACTTTATGTGTATCTGCAACCGTTCTTGAGATATTAATTTTTTCAGTTTTAATTTTTTGGCTCACCCTGTATACTGTCAACTTTAAAATTAAATATCTTAGCAACGGAGTGAGATAATTATATCGTGTTTGGGTTTATTATTTTTAGAAAATGGTCCTCTTTCCATTGATCTATAAGACAATCATTTTTCGTGACTTTTTAAGACAATTGTCTGATTTTTTTTTGCAATTCTTTAATAATTGAAATCACTATTAAAAGGGAAATAATTTTCTGATTAATTTAATATAAAGCACTATATACGTATCTGCAACCATTCTCGAGATATTAATTTTTTTCAGTTTCATTTCTTGACTCACCCTGTATACTATTAAATTTAAATCGAAATATCTCAGCAATGGAGCGAGATAAATATATAGTGTTTGGGCTCGTTTTCTTCAGAAAATTGCCCTCTTTTCACCGATTGAACTCTCCAAACTCTTAATCAAACTGCTACCTTTTAACCCCAAATATCTCCCAAACCATTAGAGATAACTAAACGAAACAAAAAGCATTTTATAAAATAGGTACACTCAAAACTATCTAGTCTTGCATGCCATAAAACCCATTAAAATAAATCTCGAAAATTGCCTGTAACAGCAGAAAATCGACTCTGAACGCCGGACCTTCATTAAAAACTGAATTTTTCCATTGTTGTCTCCGCACATAAATAAAGCAATTAATGCCGCTATTAAACAAAGGGACAAAAGGGGGTACACGTCATAATCCCATTGTAACTTGTTTGTCCGACATTAACGATTATCTCCCGGTTTTACGACCGTCCCCCCCGCCCCTCGTAAAAATCCCCATCGGGAATTATATTTCCTAATAAACAAACGAAAGTGTGCCCGCCCCACTAATAAAAATTAAACACCTTTCCCACTCTATTTTAAGCGATAAATTTAAGCACATATTTTCTATGGTCAAATATAATATTTTTTTTTAAGGGGTGAAATAGGCGTCAATAAAGGGGCCACACCGTTGATATACGAGCGTCCTTTTTTTCCGGTTTTATTTTTATATTAAGGGCATAAAAAACCCTCGGGAACGAAAAAAAAAACGATATTTTAAGTATATGGGGGGTGATTTATAGAGTATTATGTGAGATTTTTCTTGCCAGTTTTAGATTAGGTCAGTAGGGGATTTTTGTTCTGATTGGCGTTTGTTTTTTTGGGTTTTTCAGCTCGTATAAGTTGGTGGTTGGTAATATTGACAGCTAATTTTTTTGGATTAAAACGATGGAACAATCAGTTTTTTGATAACATCAACGACAACCCCCAAAAATTACATTTTTGAAAAAATTAAAATAAACCTATTGAGTTGGTATTCGTTTTCAGCTACTTTTTCCTGACTAAAACGATGGTACAATCAGTTTTTTGATATCACCAACCCCAGTCCCAAAAAATCAAAATTTTGAAAAAATTAAAAAAACCCTATTGAGTTGGTACTCATTTTCAGCTACTTTTTCCTGACTAAAACGATGGTACAATCAGTTTTTTGATATCACCAACCCCAGCCCCAAAAATTCAAAATTTTGAAAAAATCAAAAAAACCCTATTGAGTTGGTACTCATTTTCAGCTAACTTTTTCCAACTAACACGATGGTGCAATCGGTTTTTCAATACCTCCAACACCACCCTCAAAAAGTCGATTTAATAAGCATTTCCACGACCCAATTTTCCCACCTAAACCAATAGGACACGAGGCAAAATAAAATATTCAATTTCTCCTTCCCTATGGTCATTTAAAGAGAAAAAACGACCCGACGTATTCACCCACTTTTCAAACATACCCTGGGGATTGATATTTAAATAAAAGATCCGGGATATATTGCCGGGGAGCATCACCACATCTGATTAAACTTTCATTGCCGTTTCTTCGACTTCCCGTGGGGACGTATGGCAGGTGCGATTTCATATTCATTTATGGTAATCCCCCCCTTCCTCCCCTGCCCCACCTCGTCGTATAGGGATAATTAAAAGACTTCCAGGTTCCTGCTGGATAATACGGGATTTTACGAGGGCATAAAGTTAGCGTTTACTTATAAACTAAAGAGGGGCGAAAAAAAAAAAACACTGAAGTACATAAATTAAGTAAGTGCCTGCCGCTCGCCTTTTCTCCTCCCCTGGTACTTAAAAAATCGTAAAAATCCCTTTTTTTTGTTCATGCTTTTATGAAATAAATCGGTCCGCCCTCTTTACGTTCCGATAAGCCGCCCGGTGTGTAAGTACGCCCTTTGGCCCCTAATAAATCCTGATTTGTTTTGGTAAACAGGGATTTTTTTCTCGGGATTAGATGTAACCTTTGGCAACCCTTTTTTTTAGCTATAGGGAAATATTGGGGGTATTGAGGGGTGTTTGTTAAATGGGGGTTAATGTTATTGAAAAACTGAATACTGGGTCGGTTTAGTTGGAAAAAAGTAGTTGAAATTGAGTACAAAGTTGATAAAGTTTTTTCAGTTTATTAAAAATTTTGATTTTTTGAGATTATGGTTGGAGGTATCAAAAAACTGTTTGTACCATCGTGTTAGTTGGAAAAAAGTAGCTGAAAATGAGTACCACCTCGATAGGGTTATTTTAATTTTTTCAAAATTTTGATTTTTTGGGACTGGGGTTGGTGATATCAAAAAACCGATTGTACCATCGTGTTAATTGGAAAAAAATAGCTGGAAATGAGTACCATCTCGATAGGGTTTTTTCGATATTTTCAAAATTTTGATTTTTTGGGATTAGGGTTTGAGGTATCAAAAAACTGTTTGTACCATCGTGTTAATTGGAAAAAATTAGCTGGAAATGAGTACCATCTCGATAGGGTTTTTTCGATATTTTCAAAATTTTGATTTTTTGGGATTAGGGTTTAAGGTATCAAAAAACTGTTTGTACCATCGTGTTAATTGGAAAAAATTAGCTAAAAATGAGTACCATCTCGATAGGGTTATTTTAATTTTTTCAAAATTTTGATTTTTTTGGACTAGGGTTGGTGATATCAAAAAACCGATTGTACCATCGTGTTAATTGGAAAAAAATAGCTGGAAATGAGTACCATCTCGATAGGGTTATTTTAATTTTTTCAAAATGTTGTTTTTTTGGGATTGTCGTTGGAGATATTCAAAAACTGATTGTACCATCGTGTTAATTGGAAAAAATTAGCTAAAAATGAGTACCATGTCGATAGGGTCCTTTTAATTTTTTCAAAATTTTGATTTTTTGAGACTAGGGTTGAAGATATCAAAAAACTGATTGCACCATCGTGTTAGTTGGAAAAAAGTAGCTGAAAATGAGTACCATCTCGATAGGGTTATTTTAATTTTTTCAAAATTTTGATTTTTTGGGACTGGGGTTGGTGATATCAAAAAACCGATTGTACCATCGTTTTAGTCAGGAAAAAGTAGCTGAAAATGAGTACCATCTCGCTAGGGTTATTTTAATTTTTCCAAAATTTTGATTTTATGGGACTGGGGTTGGTGATATCAAAAAACCGATTGTACCATCGTTTTAGTCAGGAAAAAGTAGCTGAAAACAAGTACCAACTCAATAGGTTTTTTTTTACTTTTTCCAAAATTTTGATTTTTTGGGACTAGGGTTGAAGATATCAAAAAACTGATTGCACCATCGTGTTAGTTAGAAAAAAGTAACAAGAAAAGAGCACCATGTCGATAGTTTTACACTTACTTATACTTGGACCAAGAGTTTCAATGTAATAACAAAAAAATCTGTTTAATTTAATACCAACCCGACATTAATCTTAATTAAAGCTTCTACCTACAGCAAACTCCTCCTCCCAATCTGACACAATATTAATATCCCGGCAACAAGGACGCCCCCAAACTTTTATCTTCCCCCTGAAGTTTAAAACTCGAATAAAAGGCCTCACCCCTTCCACATCTTGAAACTGGAGTAAGATGAATGGATTCTTTTAACAAAGGTAACTGCGGAGGCCCTTTTCATGTTAAAACAATCATTTTTTATAAAACGCCCTTTTTCCTCGTCACTCTTTTCGTTACACATCCTCCCTCCCCCGTCAGTGCTGAATTCATCAGAGAGGGACGTTTCCATGCAAACTGCATCGATACAATAATGGCATGGAACTTTTCATGCGATTATTTTGCAAATTTTTATTGTGTTCCTCGCGAATGTGCCCAATTTATATGCGGAGCTTGTGACAGTCGTGTTCTGTATAGAAATTACCATTTGCCATCTGAGGCCGGGGGGGGATAAAATCCACGTTTTCTTTGTCAATTTTTCAACAAGGAGTTATATCAAAAAAATCGCTTATATCTTCTTTAGTAATTAACCTAGGGCCTTCATTATAGTAACAAAAGTTGTCGGATATGTAATTGTTTATCAGAATCTTTTTAAATCTCCTCAATCGGGTCGATAGTTTAGGAGTTATAGCTGTTTGAGTTATGCTTCACGTCAACTGGAGCTTGCTCAATCAGTCTCGTGGTTTGTGGCTAATAACTCTTGAACCAATAAAGCTAGCGGCATGAAATAAACTTTATTTAATTCAAATTGATTAGCACTAAAATATTTGTCATAAGGTCTGAAGCTCTAAAGTTAACCCCACCCGAGATATCTTAGCCGAAAAGCACCACATTTCTCTTAAAATAAACCGTTGCCGCAACATCGTTTATATCTCCATTAATATATAACCTACATTATAAAGTCATATAACCAAACTTGTAGGAAAAAAATAGACCTACAAGAAACTTTTTAATCTGTCTCAGTAGAGCG
Source organism: Anthonomus grandis grandis (assembly GCF_022605725.1). Classification (NCBI taxonomy): domain Eukaryota; kingdom Metazoa; phylum Arthropoda; class Insecta; order Coleoptera; family Curculionidae; genus Anthonomus; species Anthonomus grandis. Next base: position 20,071,541 of record NC_065562.1, read on the forward strand.
AATAGTTTCGAAGTTATATAAGGAAAACAACACGCTCGTGTCATATGAAATTAATTCAAAACGGCACTAACGTGACTACTTCCGCTAACTTAACGGCACCGAAAGTTTCCGAAAATATCAGTACATCAGGGAAATTTAATTTGGAAACTCCGTGCCCGAGATGTCACCTGAGTCTTTTCTGGGGGGAAAATTTACAAGAGAGAGAGAAACTTTCCCGGAAAATTGAAATTCCCGTATCACTTTAACACACTCGGAACTAGGGTGCAGGGAGCGGGGGTTTCTTATCCCTAACCCTCCGGGGGAATGTTTTCGATGGAAAAGGAAAGTTTTTTCTCCCCCACGCAGATACAATTGGTCGAGAGTTATTATTCCATATCGAAGTTTCCTTGAACGTAAAGGTACTGGGGAAAAACAAACGATAAAACTTGTCATCGGTGGGGTGGGGGAAACTTTCGTCGCGGTTTCGAAACATACTTTCAAATTCGGAAACTTTGTTAGCGAACAATTGAGAGTCGCATGAAATGGTCGTAAAGTTTCCGGGAAGTAGCTCATACAATGTATCCATATCTAGAGTTTCCCCAAGTTTCAGTGAATGGAGTTAATTATTGAGTATTTCAATTATTGGTTTGGTTGTTTATAGGGGACATGAAGGAATGTAAGGGAAAAAAATCAAATATGGTACTCAATTTTAGCTACTTTTTTCCAACTAACACGATGGTGCACTCAGTTTTTTGATATATCCAACACAAGTCCCAAAAAATCAAAATTTTGAAAAAATAAAAAAAATACCATCGACATGGTACTCATTTTCAGCTACTTTTTTCCAACTAACACGATGGTGCACTCAGTTTTTTGATATCTTCAACACAAGTCCCAAAAAATCAAAATTTTGAAAAAATAAAAAAAATACCATCGACATGGTACTCATTTTCAGCTACTTTTTTCCAACTAACACGATGGTACAATCGGTTTTTTGATATCACTAACCCCAAACCCAAAAAATCAAAATTTTGAAAAAATCAAAAAAATTCCATTGACATGGTACTCATTTTCAGCTACTTTTTTCCAACTAACACGATGGTGCACTCAGTTTTTTGATATATCCAACACAAGTCCCAAAAAATCAAAATTTTGAAAAAATCAAAAAAATACCATCGACATGGTACTCATTTTCAGCTACTTTTTTCCAACTAACACGATAGTGCACTCAGTTTTTTGATATATCCAACACAAGTCCCAAAAAATCAAAATTTTGAAAAAATCAAAAAAATTCCATCGACATGGTACTCATTTTCAGCTACTTTTTTCCAACTAACACGATGGTACAATCGGTTTTTTGATATCACTAACCCCAGTCCCAAAAAATCAACATTTTAAAAAAATAAAAAAAAAACCCATTGAGTTGGTACTCATTTTCAGCTACTTTTTCCTGACTAGAACGATGGTACAATCGGTTTTTTGATATCACCAACCCCAGTCCCAAAAAATCAAAATTTTGAGAAAATTAAAATAACCCTTTCGAAATGGTACTCAATTTCAGCTACTTTTTTCCAACTAACACGATGACGCTATTTATTTTATTAAAATCTCCAACCCAAAAACTTCGAAAAAAATCTAATTGACATTGCACTAATTTTAAGCTAATTATTTAATCAAGAATTTAATTATACACTCGGAAACATCACGTCTATTAAATATTGCATGTTATATAACTTAGTAAACAACCTTATCACACCATCCGGGTCAAATAACAATATTAAATAAATAGCAGCAAAACAATAATTATTTAACCAGTTAAGTGATAAACGTGTAAGAAAAATGGTGAATTTCGAAATAGCCGGTAAAGTAGCCCTAATTACCGGCGGGGCCTCGGGACTGGGACTCCAATACGCCCTCAACTTATTAGAAAAGGGTGCCAAGGTGATTCAATTGTTTTTTCCCATCAGAAAACAAATGAAAATCAACAATTTTTAGGGCGTGACACTGGCCGATGTTAACGTCGACGTAGGCCGGAAATCCGTCAAGGGCATAGAAGAGAAATTTGGCAAAAATCGGGCGATATTCGTCGAGGTCGACGTGACCAATTACGCGGCTTTCGAAGGTGTTTATTTAGTTAATAATTCGTTTCTTTAATTAATTAATTAATTTTTTTTCAGAGGCATTTAAACAGACCATAAGCTCCTTCGGCAACGTGGACATTCTGATTAACAACGCCGGCATCTTAAACGACGCTCAGTGGCAAAGAGAAGTCGATATAAATGTGGTAAGTGTACGATTTCTCTAAAACAGTAGCTCAGAAGTGATTTCTGAGTGCGTCATTGGTTTAGTTAGACAAAAGTAGCTAGAAATGAGTACCCACTCGATAGGTGTATCTCAAAAATTAAAGAAACTGTTAATTTCTCAAAAACAGTTGCTCAGAAGTGATTTCTGCGTACGGCATTGTTCTAGTTAGACAAAAGTAGCTAGAAATGAGTACCCACTTGATAAATTTATCTTGAAAAATAAAATAAATGCGTTAATCTCAGAAGCTATGGCTCAGAAGTGCCTTCTGAGTTTTGCATTCGCTAAGTTAGACAAAAGTAGCTGGACATGAGTACCCACTTAATGGGTTTATCTTAAATACTAAGAAAAATGCCTTTATCTCAGAAACGGTGGCTCAGAAATGTTTTCTGAGTATTGCATTCGCTAAATTAGACAAAAGTAGCCTGAAATGATTACCCACTTGATAGGTCTATCTTAAAAAGTAAGAAAAATGCCTTTATCTCAGAACCTATGGCTCAGAAGTGCTTTCTGAATATTGCATTCTTTAAATTAGACAAAAGTAGCTTGAAATGATTACCCACTTCATAGGTCTATCTTAAAAAGTAAGAAAAATGCTTTTATCTCAGAAACGGTGGCTCAGAAATGTTTTCTGAGTATTGCATTCGCTAAATTAGACAAAAGTAGCTTGAAATGATTACCCACTTGATAAGTCTATCTTAAAAACTAAGAAAAATGCCTTTATCTCAGAAACGGCTGCTCAGAAATGTTTTATGAGTATTGCATTCGCTAAGTTAGACAAAAGTAGCTTGAAATGATTACCCACTTGATAAGTCTATCTTAAAAACTAAGAAAAATGCCTTTATCTCAAAAACGGTGGCTCAGAAATGTTTTCTAAGTATTGAATTCGCTAAATTAGACAAAAGTAGCTTGAAATGATTACCCACTTCATAGGTCTATCTTAAAAACTAAGAAAAATGCCTTTAGCTCAGAAACTGTGGATCAGAAATGTTTTCTGAGTATTGCATTCGCTAAATTAGACAAAAGTAGCTGGACCTGAGCACCCACTCGATTGGTTTATCTTAACAATTAAAAAACTTGCTAATTTCCCAAACACAGTTGCTCAGAAATAATTTCTGAGTACGGCATTCTTCTTGTTAGACAAAAGTAACTTGAAATGAGTACCCACTCGACTGGTTTATTTCAATATTTATTTCAGAACGGCTTGATCCACGGTATGCTTTTGGGACTAGAAAACTACATCCCCAAACATAAATCAGGCTCAGAAGGGGTGATAGTGAACATATCCTCCGTAGCCGGAATAAGCCCGATCATCTTCATACCGATTTATGTTGGAACGAAATTCGCCGTCCACGGTATGACCCTGACGTGGGGTCTGCCGGAACATTACGCCCGGACTAAGGTGAGGGTGGTGGGGGTGTGCCCTGGGGTCACCGACACCCCATTGATGGTCCTGCCTGGGAAAAGCTTGGGACCACAGTACGAGAGTTTGATTGCCACTGTTTCGAAGCTACCAAGGCAAACGTGAGTTGATTTGAGGCCATAAAACTTTCTTAAAAATTGCAATAAACCCATCGATATGGTACTTATTTTTAGCTAATTTTTTCTAATTAAAACAATGGTGTAATTAGTTTTTTGATAAAATCAAATCCGGTTGCATGAAACATGTTTTTTTTGCATTTTAGGCCAGCTGAGATCTCCCCCAATGTGATGAAGGTGATCGAGAAGGCCCCCAGTGGTACCATGTGGGTACTAGAAGGCGCTGAACCGCCCTACCAGTATGAGGTCCCTGATAGGTTTAATATGCCGAAGAAATTTTTGTAATAATTAATAAATATTAGATTAAAATGGAGTTTTAATTCATCGACAGGCACCTCGTTTCTTGCTAATTTTATCCAACTAAAACACCAATAAAGTCACTTTTTCAATCCGATCCACCCCCGTCCAGAAACCACCCCTAGCAGCCATATTAAAAAACATAAATTCTTACACTCCTCGTACAAAAATACCCCGGGTATATTAAATTTTTTTGCCCCGAGCAGGGCAGTTTTATCGACTAAACAAAAGGCCCTAAATTGTCTCTATGGATGTCCGGACTGGAGAGGAACAACGTCCACCCCCGCACACGCTGGACATGTCGCATCAAATTAAACGCCGCTGCCGGAAAATACACGTACGTTGACCCTTAAGTGAAAAAACTCGTTTTTCTAAACGGTGCGGCCAGTGTTGTGAACGCCCCGCGCGGCCAATGACGTCAATAGTCTTATGGGAACATAGGAAATTTGTCGCTGATTAAAATGAGCCCAAACACTTTGAGGCTATCTTTGCTCGTTGCTGAGATATGAGCGTTTTTTTGTTTTAGTGTACAGGGTGTGTCAATTAGGTTTTTATGTTTAAAATTAAATAACTTGAAAATGGTTGTAGATAGGCATGTAATAGTGTTTGCTATTGTTTCATTAGCATAAAAGGCTTTATCGATTTGCAAATTTAGCGGTTAGGAAATGTGTTAAATAATTTGTCTAGTTCCTGATAAAATTTTGATGAGGTGATATTCAGATGGGGCTTAATTTTCCCTTTTCAATGAACCCAAACACGACCCATTTATCTCATTTCGTTCCTGAGATAATTGAATTTTAATATTTCAACACTATACAGGGTGTGTCAAGATTCAATATTTAAAGTTGAATAACTTAAGAACGGTAAAAGATAGACATGTAGTGTTTAGTATTTTTATTGTCAGAAAAAAAAGTCCTATTAGGCAATTTACTTTAAATTTGAAAAAAAGGACAAAAATGTTTGTCGAGTGCCTTGCACAATATTTTTTTGTGAATATTTGACAAGGTTTCATTTTTCCTGTTTCAACAAGCCCAAACACGACCAATTTATCTTTTATCGTTCCTGAGTTATTCACATTTAAATATTTCAACACTATACAGGGTGTGTCAAGATTCAATATTTAAAGTTGAATAACTTGAGAACGGAAGGAGATAAACATATAGTGTTTTATATATTTATAATCAGAAAAAGAAGCCTTATCAAGCCATCTATTTCAAATTTTAGATAAATTACAAAAATATTTTCTGAGCGTCTTATAGACCATGTTTTAGACCATATCTGACAAGGTCTCGGTTTTCCCGTTTCAACAAGCCCAAACACGACCAATTTATCTTTTATCGTTCCTGAGATATTAACATTTAAATATTTCAACACTATACAGGGTGTGTCAAGATTCAATATTTAAAGTTAAATAACTTAAGAACGGTAAAAGATAGACACGTAGTGTTTGGTATTTTTATTATTAGAAAAAAAAGTCCTATCAGACAATTTACTTTAAATTTAAAAAAAAGGACAAAAATATTTTTCGAGTGCCTTGCAGAATATTTTTTGCTAATATTTAACAAGGGCTCAATTTTCCTGTTTAATCAAGCCCAAACACGACCAATTTATCTTTTATCGTTCCTGAGATATTAACATTTAAATATTTCAACACTATACAGGGTGTGTCAAGATTCAATATTTAAAGTTAAATAACTTAAGAACGGTAAAAGATAGACACGTAGTGTTTGGTATTTTTATTATTAGAAAAAAAAGTCCTATCAGACAATTTACTTTAAATTTAAAAAAAAGGACAAAAATATTTTTCGAGTGCCTTGCAGAATATTTTTTGCTAATATTTAACAAGGGCTCAATTTTCCTGTTTAATCAAGCCCAAACACGACCAATTTATCTTTTATCGTTCCTGAGATATTAACATTTAAATATTTCAACACTATACAGGGTGTGTCAAGATTCAATATTTAAAGTCAAATAACTCGAGAACGGTAAGAGATAAATATATAGTGTTTTATATATTTATAATCAGAAAAAGAAGCCTTATCAAGCCATCTATTTCAAATTTTAGATAAATTACAAAAATATTTTCTGAGCGTCTTATAGACCATGTTTTAGACCATATCTGACAAGGTCTCAGTTTTCCCGTTTCAACAAGCCCAAACACGACCCATTTATCTTTTATCGTTCCTGAGATATTCGCATTTAAATATTTCAACACTATACAGGGTGTGTCAAGATTCAATATTTAAAGTTAAATAACTCAAGAACGGTAAAAGATAGACATATAGTGTTTGGTATTTTTGTAATCAGGAAAGAAAGCTCTATTCACGCAACTCTACGAAAATATTTTCACAATAGTTTCAATTTGTTCCTTTCCCCCGACAAATCCAATTATCCCTGGCCCATTAATAAAATTTTTCATAGACACATTCACCCTGCGCCCCTCTAATAAAAGAGAGAGCAACATGTTGTGTTAACAGAACAATATGGAAGCACTCTGGAGACGTGGAAAATTTATTTCGGTGCTCCCCCGCTCGTTTTCTAATTGAATTCAGGAGGTTCTTTAATTAACTATCGATTATCGATCCTTGAGAATTTTTTTGTGGAAACTGTATCGTTATTTGCCAGTTAAGTGGAGTTTTCTTTTCTGAATTAAAAAATACCAAACACTCTATATTTATTTCTAACCGTTTTCGAGATACATGCATTCAAAGAGTTTCTAATATTAACATGGTAAAACTTGAATATCTCAGCTGCTAACCGAGATAACCCCATAGTGTTTGGGCTCGTTTTAAGCAGAAAACTATCCTGCACTCAAAAATTGTGAAACCAACAACCTACAGGGTGTTTCAAAAAGTATACACATAAAAAACCGTTAATAAAAAAACTTTATTCTATCGAACTCTCGCCTTTGCCCTCTGATTTTTTATACTTAAATAACACATCCACGATTTCCAGGACCGCTTTGTCAGCATCGGTCCTCTCCATGCCCAACAGACTCGCCTCCACGAATTTCCCGAACGATTTATAGCAGTTCTTATCCTGACTCTTAAACTCGATTAACTTATTTAAAATCTCGCTGGACAGCAGTAGATTGGTCTTGATCTCGCCCAGTTCTCCCTGTATGGTTTTCGTGGTTTCCACCAGTGTTTCCATGCTGTTTTCCAAATGTTTCACACGCATATCCACGGCACTTTCTTGTGGCATTTTTCACTTGTAACTTTAACGGTTTGGCACTGACTGAACCTTTTTTAGACAAAGTACCATTTTGGGGTGGGTTTCAGGTAAAAAAAAAATAGAAGAAGAAGGCAATATTTTAAGGGCCGCCGACGACCCTGAAGTCGAATTAAATCCGGGGGTCTGTTTTCAATTTAAACCACCCAGAAATCCGACGCTTCTCTATCAAGAATCCATTAGGGATTAACTGGCAATTGTACTCTTAGAAATCACAAATTAAAAGCGAGTTGGGAGCTGAATTCTAAAAGGAAGGACCGCTTTCCGTCCATTTATTTAGATTAATGTTAAATATTTGTGTAGGGGCGCTTTTATTAGGTTAGTGTTTTTGTTTCATTAACTTTTATTATGCTTCTTCTTGTGGAAACTTTTTGAAAATCCCTCTGTAGGGTCTTGGCTTGTTGACGTTCCGATAAGGCTAAGCGTGCTGAGTAAAATAAGCCCAAACACTATGGGGCTATCTTGTTTCGTTTTCGAGTTATTCAATTTATAAAATTTAAATTTCTTGACCCGCCCTGTATAGTATTGAAAATATCTTAGGGAGGAAATTAGATAAATTGGTCGTGTTTTGGGTTGTTGGCACAGGATAATCGAGACCTTGTCAGATTTAGCCTAAAAAATGGTTTGTAAGATAGTTGGAAATTTTTTTTTTAATTTTTTTTTTTAATTTGAAATAAATAGCTTGATAGGGCTTCTTTTTCTGATTATAGAAATACCAAACACTATATGTCTATCTCTTACCGTTCTTGAGTTATTCAACTTTAAATAATGAAACTTTACACGCCCTGTATAGTGTTGAAAAATTAAAATGTAAATATCTCAGGAACGATAAAAGATAAATTGGTCGAGTTTGGGCTTGTTGAAACGGGAAAATTGAGACCTTGTCAGATATGGTCTAAAACATGGTCTATGAGATGCTCAGAAAATATTTTTGTAATTTATCTAAAATTTGAAATAGATGGCTTGATAAGGCTTCTTTTTCTGATTATAAATATATAAAACACTATCTGTTTATCTCTTACCGTTCTTGAGTTATTTAACTTTAAATATTGAAACTTTACACGCCCTGTATAGTGTTGAAAAATTAAAATGTTAATATCTCAGGAACGATAAAAGATAAATTGGTCGAGTTTGGGCTTGTTGAAACGGGAAAATTGAGACCTTGTCAGATATGGTCTAAAACACGGTCTATAAGACGGTCAGAAAATATTTTTGTAATTTATCTAAAATTTGAAATAGATGGCTTGATAAGGCTTCTTTTTCTGATTATAAATATATAAAACACTATATGTTTATCTCTTGCCGTTCTCGAGTTATTTGACTTTAAATATTGAATCTTGACACACCCTGTATAGTGTTGAAAAATTAAAATGTAAATATCTCAGGAACGATAAAAGATAAATTGGTCGTGTTTGGGCTTGTTGAAACAGGAAAAGTGAGACCTTGTCAGATATGGTCTAAAACATGGTCTATAAGACGATCAGAAAATATTTTTGTAATTTATCTAAAATTTGAAATAGATGGATTGATAGGGCTTCTTTTTCTGATTATAAATATATAAAACACTATATGTTTATCTCTTACCGTTCTCGAGTTATTTGACTTTTAATATTGAATCTTGACACACCCTGTATAGTGTTGAAATATTTAAATGCGAATATCTCAGGAACGATAAAAGATAAATTGGTCGAGTTTGGGCTTGTTAAAACGGGAAAATTGAGACCTTGTCAGATATGGTCTAAAACATGGTCTATAAGACGCTCAGAAAATATTTTTGTAATTCATCTAAAATTTGAAATAGATGGCTTGATAGGGCTTCTTTTTCTGATTATAAAAATACCAAACACTATATGTTTATCTCTTACTGTTCTCGAGTAATTTGACTTTAAATATTGAATCTTGACACACCCTGTATAGTGTTGAAATATTTAAATGCGAATATCTTAGGAACGATAAAAGATAAATTGGTCGTGTTTGGGCTTGTTGAAACGGGAAAATTGGGACCTTGTCAGATATGGTCTAAAACACGGTCTATAAGACGATCAGAAAATATTTTTGTAATTTATCTAAAATTTGAAATAGATGGCTTGATAAGGCTTCTTTTTCTGATTATAAATATACCAAACACTATTTGTTTATCTCTTACCGTTCTCGAGTTATGTGACTTTAAATATTGAATCTTGACACACCCTGTATAGTGTTGAAATATTTAAATGCGAATATCTCAGGAACGAAATGAGATAAATGGGTCGTGTTTGGGCTTGTTGGAACAGGAAAATTAAGCCTTTACTAAATATAGGTCAGTCAATGCTATATAAGCAACTCAGAAAAATCTTCATATTTTTGAAAATTTTTAGGAGTGTGGTCTGATAGAGTTTTCTTTTCTGTTTATAAATATACCAAACACTATTTGTTTATCTCTTTCTGTTCTCGAGTTATTTGACTTTAAATATCGAATCTTGACACACCCTGTATAGTATTAAAATATTTAAATGCGAATATCTCAGGAACTAAATAAGATAAATGGGTCGTGTTTGGGCTTGTTAGAACGGGAAAATTGAGACCTTGTTTGATATTCACCAAAAAATGTTCTGCAAGGCACTCGAAAATTATTTTTATATTTTTTTTTAAATTTAAAGTAAATTGCCTAATAGGGCTTTTTTTCTGATAATAAAAATACCAAACACTATATGTTTATCTATTACCGTTCTCGAGTTATTTGACTTTAAATATTGAATCTTGACACACCCTGTATAGTGTTGAAATATTTAAATGCGAATATCTCAGGAACGAAACAAGATAAATGGGTCGTGTTTGGGCTCGTTGGAACAGAAAAATTAAGCCCTTACTAAATATAAGTCAGTAAATGCTCTGTAAAAAACTGAAAAATTTCTTGATAGTTTTAAAAAATTTTAGGAGTGTGGTCTGATAGAGCTTTCTTTCCTGATTACATAAATACCAAACATTATATATCTATCTCTTACCGTTCTTAAGTTATTCACAATTAAATATTGAAACTTGACACACCCTGTATAGTAAATAAACACTAAAATCATCACTCAAGAACGAATCAAGATAATTATATCGTGTTTGGGCTCATTATAATCAGGAATTCATACGCTAACTAACTGTCATAAAATAAATGAAAAAAAAGTGAGACAATCATATACGGGGGCTGGTCAAAACGTATGAAAACTCTTTAAGATATTAAGTGGATATTACCGCAGTCCATTTGCCTAATAACATTAACATGTAAAGGGGGTGTTTTGAGATTAGCATGCAAAATGGCGCCAGTCGACATTATTAAGGCGACCCACCGCGTAATAACGGGGATTATTACCATTGCTAATTTTTGCGAATGGGGCAGATTAACACCCTCTCGCCCTTTCCTTCTTTATTGAGAAAGTTTTATTCATTTGTTACGTTATGACTGAAGCCAACAGCTTTTTGAAGATACTATACAGGGGATGGTGAAGAGGGAGGGGGGAGCGGGATATTGATCGGTCCTTGTATATAATAAAATATTGAAATGCAAATAACTCCGGTGCAAATTGAAATAACTTATTAGTGTTTGTACTCGTTTTAATCAGCGCGGCGCCCTCTATCATCTTATGGAATGATTAACAATATACAGGGTGAAAAAAAAATTATTTGCCCTAAGAAAGCTTGCTACCCTACCAAGCATTGTGCGACAAATGGACGCAGTTAATAATCAAATTTGTACCGGAAATAAGACGGGCAAAAAAACAACCGGAAAACGGGAAATTTATTTTTCCCTTCGTCCCCTTTTTTATTTTGTTCCCTCGCAAACACCCCCCTCCCGGTTAACTGATGGCGAAACGATTTTTCTCCCTTTTTCTTGAATATACAAAACGGTGTTTTTCCTTCGACCTGGAATGCCAATAGAATCCCTACCGGCCAAATTATCGAATGAAAACGTCACAAGTTCACCACCCCCTTCCCCCCTGGTCCCTCCCAGTTGGTTAATGGAGCCTTCGGAAAACCGGGTTTGATCTAAAATAATTACAGGGCCCGTCAAAACATTTTGGGTAAATATTTAATAAACCGGGAGGGTGGGGCGGATGATGATAATCGTTATTTCTTTGACGCTCGATTAACTTTTTTTGAAGGGCTTTCTCTTGATATTATTTAATAAATTGCCGACAGGCCCTCGTGAATAATAACAACAATAATAAGGGAGAGGGAATCGGATAATGTTGTTTTGTCAGGCCTTTTAAGGGTGAATGAGTAAGGGAGGAGGGCGTGGCCGGCATGTAATAAACAAGCACTGATGAGGTGCTTCGGCTCATTATGATAAGCCCAAACACGACCTAATTATCTTGATTCGTTCCTGAGATATTCGCATTTTACTGTTTTAGCACTATACAGGGTGTGTCAAGAAATTCCAAGATTTTAAGTGAAATAACTTGAGAATGGTAAGAGATAAATAGATAGTGTTTGGATTTTTATAATCAGGAAAGAAAACTCTATCAGACCTAACTCCTAAAAATTTTTAAAAATATAAAGAAATTTCTGAGTTGCTTACAGAGTATTGACCGATCTATATTTAGTAAGGGCTTAATTTTCCTGTTCTAACGAGCCCAAACACGACCCATTTATCTTAATTCGTTCCTGAGATATTCGCATTTTAATATTTCAACACTATACAGGGTGTGTCAAGATTCAATATTTAAAGACAAATAACTCGACAACGGTAAGAGATAAACAAATAGTGTTTGGTATTTTTATAATCAGTAAAAGAAGCTCTATAATCCCATCTACTTGAAATTTTAAAAAATTTACAAAAATATTTTTCGACTGCCTTACAGATAATTTTTTGGCTAATATCTAACAAGGTCTCAATTTTCCCGTTCTGACAAGCCCAAACACGACCCATTTATCTTATTTCGTTCCTGAGATATTCGCATTTAAATATTTCAACACTATACAGGGTGTGTCAAGATTCAATATTTAAAGTCACATAACTCGAGAACGGTAAGAGATAAACAAATAGTGTTTGGTATATTTATAATCAGTAAAAAAAGCTCTATAATCCCATCTACTTGAAATTTTAAAAAATTTACAAAAATATTTTTCGACTGCCTTACAGATCATTTTTTGGCTAATATCTAACAAGGTTTCATTTTTCCCGTTGTAACAAGCCCAAACACGACCCATTTATCTTATTTCGTTCCTGAGATATTCGCATTTAAATATTTCAACACTATACAGGGTGTGTCAAGATTTAATATTTAAAGTCAAATAACTCGAGAACGGTAAGAGATAGACATATAGTGTTTGGTATATTTATAATCAGTAAAAAAAGCTCTATAATCCCAACTACTTGAAATTTTAAAAAATTTACAAAAATATTTTTCGACTGCCTTACAGATCATTTTTTGGCTAATATCTAACAAGGTTTCATTTTTCCCGTTGTAACAAGCCCAAATACGACCCATTTATCTTATTTCGTTCCTGAGATATTCGCATTTAAATATTTCAACACTATACAGGGTGTGTCAAGATTCAATATTTAAAGTCAAATAACTCGAGAATGGTAAGAGATAAACATATAGTGTTTGGTATTTTTATTATCAGAAAAAGAAGCCCTATTAGGCAATTTACTTTAAATTTGAAAAAAACTATAAAAATAATTTTCGAGTGCCTTGCAGAACATTTTTTGGTGAATATCTAACAAGGTCTCAATTTTCCCGTTCTAACAAGCCCAAACACGACCCACTTATCTTATTTCGTTCCTGAGATATTCGCATTTAAATATGTCAACACTATACAGGGTGTGTCAAGATTCAATATTTAAAGACAAATAACTCGACAACGGTAAGAGATAGACATGTAGTGTTTGGTATTTTTATTATCAGAAAAAGAAGCCATATTAGGCAATTTACTTTAAATTTGAAAAAAACTTTAAAAATAATTTTCGAGTGCCTTGCAGAACATTTTTTGGTGAATATCAAACAAGGTCTCAATTTTCCCGTTCTAATAAGCCCAAACACTACCAATTTATTTTATTTCGTTTCTGAGATATTCGCCTTTAAATATTTCTACACTATACAGGGTGTGTCAAGATTCAATATTTAAAGTCAAATAACTCGAGAACGGTAAGAGATAATCATATAGTGTTTGATATTTTTATAATCAGAAAAGAAAGCTCTATCAAACCGTATATTTAAAAAAATAAAAATTTGCAAAAAAAAAAAATGCCTCTGACAAAGCTTTTATTACAAAACAAATATATATTAAACAAATATTTGATAGGGGCTTAACTATCATAATGCGACAACACAACACATTCAAATAAAATTAATTTATCAGGCGTTTTAAGGAGTGAATGAATAAGGGATGAGGGCGTGGTCGTTGTTTGAGCTGATTATAATAAGGGTAGAAAAAGATGGCGAATAATGCAACATATTAAAGAAAAGGTGAACATTTTATAAACCAGTTTTGATTCGTATTCAAGGCAGGTCGCGCAGGTTTACGTCTAAAAATCAAATAAAATGTCCGCCGTCGTAAATATTTCTCGAGAATGTGAGAAAAGTTCTGTTTTATCACCCGGCCATAAAGGATTTTCCTCGAGGAGCACTTGCTTCGACACGAGCGTGGAATTATTCAGAGGGAGTCACTTTTTTGTCTGGATCTAGCGTAGTTCCTCTTGCCCCACCTCTTTCTGAGGTTAAAAAATTAACTTCCATAAATTTCCTATTGAAACAATCGAAGAAATATTTCATGCCCTCCCCCCCCTTGCTCGTTAAATATCATTTTTTTCTGCATAAAATCTCAGACGTGGGTGGCTCTGAGTTATTCATTTTCCAAGGTCACCCTGTATATTATTGGACAAATAAATAGAGAGGGAAGGAACATGTGTAAACTGGAAAAATCAAAGGGGAAAACCGACCGAGAGAGAGAATATCCCCAAATTCAAAGCGGTAATGAGATATATATAATCCGTCAAGAGGAATCCGTGATACGTGACATGGGTAACACACCTTTCCCTCTGTTTTTTTTTTGTATCCGAAAACATAATCCTGATAATCCGACTACATGAGCACAACAAATTGGAGGGAAACTTTCGGATGATTTATCTCCTCTATAGGTGTAAAAGTCCATGTTTTTCCAGTGAAAATCGTAATAAAATGATGGATCTACGTTGCACAGAAATTAGACAAGACTCTATCCAATAATGTCCACAATAAATCGATCGATCAAATCAAAATTCAAATACTTCAACCCATTTTCCCCGTATAGTCGACCCACTTAATTAACGAGAAATTTCCAATTTAAAGTCGTAATACCATAGACCAGTAAGCTCTTTGGATTGATCTAACCACCTTCACCGCTCCCTCCCACCTAATATTTACCCTCTAATCAATTTGTTTCCTTAAGGGATGAACGAGCAAACATTTCGGGCATATCTTTTTAATCGATTCGCAATACGTTCATATTAATTTCCGTTCATGTTTCGTAGCTAATTATCGATTGCTCGTGTAATTAATCAACTGGAAATATCTGGCGGGGTATCGAGGGTGCTGTGCTGATTAAAATGAGCCCAAACAGTATGGGGTTATCTCTTTTTGTTGCTGAGATATTTAGGTTTAAGTGCGAAATCCGGCTCGAAGGACCAAATGTTTTTGGCAAGTATCTCCTTAAGTATTACAAATAGAGAAAAATTGCTTGGGATAAAAAGTGTGTATTTTTGGATAGTCTATGCGGTAAGAACCAAGTTTTTATTTTTCTGAAAAAAAAAATTAACGACTAGGATTTTTGCATAATTTGTTACAGCAAATGATAGAGAATTTTGCGCTGATTAAAATGAGCCCAAGCATTATAGGGTTACCTCTATTCATTGCTGAGATATGGACATTTTAAGGCCAAAAGTCCGGCTCGAAGGACCAAATGTTCAAAAAGTTTTTGGTCAATATCTCCGAAAGTACTAAAAATACAGAAAAAGTGCAAAAGATAAAAAGTGTTTATTTTTGCATGTACTATAGGATAAAAATAAAATTTTGTAATTTTTTCAAAAATTTTTGCAAGACCTTGGATTTTTGCATAACAAGTTACAACAAATAATAGAGAATTTTGGGCTGATTAAAAGAGCCCAAGCACTCTAGGGTTACCTCTATTCATTGCTGAGATATAGACATTTTAATGCCGAAAGTTCGGCTCGAAGGACCAAATGTTCAAAAAGTTTTTGGTCAATATCTTTGAAAGTACTAAAAATAGAGAAAAAGTTCAAAAGATAGAAAGTGTTTATTTTTGCATATACTAAAGGATAAAAATGAAATTTGATGATTTTTTCAAAAATTTTTGCAACACCTTGGATTTTTGCATAATAAGTTACAACAAATAATAGAGAATTTCGCGCTGATTAAAATGAGCCCAAGCACTCTAGGGTTACCTCTATTCATTGCTGAGATATAGACATTTTAATGCCGAAAGTTCGGCTCGGAGGACCAAATGTTCAAAAAGTTTTTGGCCAATATCTCCAAAAGTACTAAAAACAAAGAAAAAATTCAAGAGATAAAAAGTATTTATTTTTGCATATACTAAAGGACAAAAATTAAATTTTGTAATTTTTTCAAAAATTTTTGCAAAACCTCGGATTTTTGCAAAATAAGTTACCACAAATAATAGAGAATTTTGTGCTGATTAAAATGAGCCCAAGCACTTTAGGGTTACCTCTATTCATTGCTGAGATATGGACATTTTAATGCCAAAAGTCCGGCTCGAAGGACCAAATGTTCAAAAAGTTTTTGGCCAATATCTCCGAAAGTACTTAAAATAGAGAAAAAATTCAAGAGATAAAAAGTGTTTATTTTTGCATATACTAAAGTATAAAAACAAAATTTTGTAATTTTTTAAAAAATTTTTGCAAAACTTCGGATTTTTGCATAATAAGTTACAACAAATAATAGAGAATTTTGCGCTGATTAAAATGAGCCCAAGCACTCTAGGGTTACCTCTATTCATTGCTGAGATATGGACATTTTAATGCCAAAAGTCCGGCTCGAAGGACCAAATGTTCAAAAAGTTTTTGGCCAATATCTCCGAAAGTACTTAAAATAGAGAAAAAGTTCAAAAGATAAAAAATGTTTATTTTTACATATACTAAAGGATAAAAATGAAATTTGGCAATTTTTTCAAAAATTTTTGCAAAACCTCGAATTTTTGCATTATAAGTTACAACAAATAATAGAGAATTTTACGCTGATTAAAATGAGCCCAAGCACTCTAGGGTTACCTCTATTCATTGCTGAGATATGGACATTTTAAGGCCAAAAGTCCGGCTCGAAGGACCAAATGTTCAAAAAGTTATTGGCAAGTATCTCCGAAAGTACTACAAATAGAGAAAAAGTTCAAGAGATAAAAAGTATTTATTTTTGTATATACTAAAAGACAAAAATTAAATTTTGTAATTTTTTTAAAAATTTTTGCAAAACTTCGGATTTTTGCATAATAAGTTACAACAAATAATAGAGAATTTTACGCTGATTAAAATGAGCCCAAACACTATAGGGTTACCTCTATTCATTGCTGAGATATGGACATTTTAATGCCAAAAGTCCGGCTCGAAGGACCAAATGTTCCAAAAATGTTTTGGCAAATATCTCCGAAAGTACTAAAAATAGAGAAAAAGTTCAAAAGAGAAGAAGTGTTTATTTTTGCATATACTAAAGGATAAAAATGAAATTTTGTAATTTTTTCAAAAATTTTTGCAAAACCTTGGATTTTTGCATAACAAGTTGCAACAAATAATAGGGAATTACGCACTGATTAAAATGAGCCCAAGCACTCTAGGGTTACCTCTGTTCATTGCTGAGATATAGACATTTTAATGCCAAAAGTTCGGCTCGAAGGACCAAATGTTCAAAAAGTTTTTGGCCAATATCTCCGAAAGTACTTAAAATAGAGAAAAAGTTCAAAAGATAAAAAGTGTTTATTTTTGCATATACTAAAGGATAAAAATAAAATTTTGTAATTTTATCAAAAATTTTTGCAAAATATACAGGGTCGGTCAAAAAGTGACAACCTTCAACAGCAAATATTTCAATAACCAATTGAACAAGAAAGCTGAAATTTGACAAGCAGGCTCTCTATTAAAAGCCTCCCTCTAAATTCGATGTCTTTTTTTCTTATGATAATATGTATGACAAACAAAAACCCCAATTTTCAAAGCAAATATTGCCCATAAAGATCGGTTTTCCCAGGCGTGTTTTAGTAAAAATGCTGAATAAATCATAGACAAACATTTGCTTTGGCTCACATGTGCCGGGTAAACGATGCGCCCCATTTAAACTGTGTAAAGATGATTTTATGACGTACGAGTGACCTTTTTAAAACGTTTTAGTGAACCTTGGGCCTTTGATAGTGGCACGGTTAAATAGGGAATTGCGAGACGAATAAAATGAGCCCAAACACCTTATAGTTATATTTAGTCGTTGAAAAGATACGTCGAATTCAAGATTTTTTTGGTATACAGGGTGGGTAAAGTAGTGATCAGTTTTAAATGCTAATATATCTTAAAATTAATGAGTTAGAGAGCAGAAATTTGGTACTGAGGGTTTGTTTTAGACGAATTTTTTATTGAGAACATATTTTTTGAGTTTCCACTCCCTTAGTTCGAAAAATGAAAAAACCCAAACTTTGAAGGTCGATATCTCGGCTTCTATGGGAGCTATCGGGAAAATTCCAACGGTTTTGTCTTAGTTTCGTCCTTCTGAATCGAACGAGCCATTTTCCAAGGTTGTAAAAAAAAATTTTGGTTTGGCACTTTTTGACCCACCTTGTATGCAAAAAAATTAAATCCATACCGTGCAATTTATATATCAATTTCAAAGGAGGATTTCGTATGCAAACGGTTTAAAATCAAAGGTAAGCGAAAACTGCACGCGTTGCCGCATCCGACGTCTGCTTTATATTCATATCCCCGATGCATACGATTTAACTGTCAGCCCGGATGAATCCGGACGGAAATTTAAAATTCAAATTTTTAAGGTCTTTGATATTTGCGGGCAACAAGCCGCTGTTTTTTATCATTTCTACCGTAAACACGCGTGAATAAAAACCCTCAAGAGCGTGAGGAAAAAGATCGGAGGCACTTTGTCTTCTCGTCGCTTGTTGGTGGCATTTTGTAGCACTTTCCCGGCAGATTACGCGAAAATAAATTTGAAACAAGCGAATCGACCCCCGCCGGACTACTCCAACTACTACAAACGATGATGCAACAGTTAAATTCCGAAATCTGGGTTAGACGAGTTCGCGGAAGTGGGTTAATACCCTCCGCGAAAGATTTCAGTCCGCGGCAGCTTCGAGCCCTCCCGAAGCTGGAAAATCCCTCCGGATGTTTTAGCTGCACGTTACTTATTGCGCTTCGCGATTTTATCTACGCGGGGATCGTTTTCTTTTGCCGCTCAGTTTAGATGAATCTCGATTATGGCATTTTCCGGAATTGAATTCGACTTTTTTTTTGATAATTTCATAGGATTTTTTACGAATTTAATTATGTTCTTAACGTCATCTTAAAGTACATCATAAGCTCAACCAGTATACCAAATTTCAGCTTTCTAGCTCAATTGGTTCACGAGATATCGACTTTTAAAGTTCGCAGTTTCTTGACCAGACCTGTATACTAAAAAAATCTTTGAAACCTCATATCTCAAGAACGGCTAAAGATAACTATATAGTGTTTGGGCTCATTTTAATTGTATTTTAATGCCTTTTAACATGATAATAATTTTATCGAGTTTAATTCATTTTTAACAAAAAAAATATGCTAAGCTCAAAAAATTTAAAAGCATTTAAAAATATATTCAATATTAACCTGAAATACCAAATTTCAGCTTTCTAGCTCAATTGGTTCACGAGATATCGACTTTCAAAGTTTGCAGCTTCTTGACCAGACCTGTATACTAAAAAAATCTTTGAAACCTCATATCTCAAGAAGGGCTAAAGATAACTATATAGTGTTTGGGCTCATTTTATTTGTATTTTAATGCCTTTTAACATGGTAATAATTTTATCGAGTTTATCTAATTTTTTTCAAAAAAAATAAGCTAAGCCCAAAAAATTTAAAAGCATTTAAAAATATATTCAACATTAACCTGAAATACCAAATTTCAGCTTTCTAGCTCAATTGGTTCACGAGATATCGACTTTCAAAGTTTGCAGTTTCTTGACCAGACCTGTATACTAAAAAAATCTTTGAAACCTCATATCTCAAGAAGGGCTAAAGATAACTATATAGTGTTTGGGCTCATTTTAATCGTATTTTAATGCCTTATAACATGGTAATAATTTTATCGAGTTTATCCAATTTTTTTCAAAAAAAATAAGCTAAGCCCAAAAAATTTAAAAGCATTTAAAAATATATTCAATATTAACCTGAAATACCAAATTTCAGCTTTCTAGCTCAATTGGTTCACGAGATATTGACTTTCAAAGTTCGCAGTTTCTTGACCAGACCTGTATACTAAAAAAATCTTTGAAACCTCATATCTCAAGAACGGCTAAAGATAACTATATAGTGTTTAGGCTCATTTTAATTGTATTTGAATGCCTTTTAACATGATAATAATTATATCGAGTTTATCTAATTTTTTTCAAAAAAAATAAGCTAAGCTCAAAAAATTTAGAAGCATTTAAAAATATATTCAATATTAACCTGAAATACCAAATTTCAGCTTTCTAGCTCAATTGGTTCACGAGATATTGACTTTCAAAGTTCGCAGTTTCTTGACCAGACCTGTATACTAAAAAAATCTTTGAAACCTCATATCTCAAGAACGGCTAAAGATAACTATATAGTGTTTAGGCTCATTTTAATTGTATTTGAATGCCTTTTAACATGATAATAATTATATCGAGTTTATCTAATTTTTTTCAAAAAAAATAAGCTAAGCTCAAAAAATTTAAAAGCATTTAAAAATATATTCAATATTAACCTCAAATAGCAAATTTCAGCTTTCTAGCTCGATTGGTTCACGAGATATCGACTTTCAAATATTGCAGCTTCTTGACCAGACCTGTATACTAAAAATATCTTTGAAATCTTATATCTCAAGAACGGTTAAAGATAACTATATAGTGTTTGGGCTCATTTTAATCGTATTTCAAGGTCTTAAAACATGATAATAATTTTATCGAGTTTAATTCATTTTTAACAAAAAAAATATGCTAAGCTCAAAAAATTTAAAAGCATTTAAAAATATATTCAATATTAACCTGAAATACCAAATTTCAGCTTTCTAGCTCAATTGGTTCACGAGATATTGACTTTCAAAGTTCGCAGTTTCTTGACCAGACCTGTATACTAAAAAAATCTTTGAAACCTCATATCTCAAGAACGGCTAAAGATAACTATATAGTGTTTGTGCTCATTTTAATCGTATTTTAATGCCTTATAACATGGTAATAATTTTATCGAGTTTATCTAATTTTTTTCAAAAAAAAAATAAGCTAAGCTCAAAAAATTTAAAGCCATTTAAAAATATATTCAATATTAACGTGAAATACCAAATTTCAGCTTTCTAGCTCAATTGGTTTACGAGATATCGACTTTCTAAGTTCGCAGTTTCTTGACCAGACCTGTATACTAAAAATATCTTTGAAACCTCATATCTCAAGAACGGCTAAAGATAACTATATAGTGTTTGGGCTCATTTTAATTGAAATTTTATTTTTTATGTCAATGTAAATATATTTAAACAATTTATTAAACCTTTCGAAAAAATTTTGCTTTGAGAAGGCGCTAAGTTTAATAAAATTATGTCAGGCAAAAGTGCATCTAAAACAAAACCCAAATACCAAATTTCAGTTTTCTAACTCATTTGGTTTATAAGATATTGGCGTTCAAAGTTTAACACTTCTTGACCCACCCTGTATACTAAAAAGATCTTTGAACCTATATATCTTAAAAACGACAAAAGATAAGTATATAGTGTTTGGGCTCATTTTAATGGAAATTTAATGCCCTATACAGCCATGGCAATTTCATTGCTTTTCATAATATTATAGCCAACAACAAATCTCCAATTCAAAAAAATATAATGTCAATCAAAAGTGCATCCAAAACAAACCGTAAATACCAAATTTCAGCTTTCTGGCTCACTAGGCTCATGAGATATTGGTGTTTAAAGTTTCTAACTTGACCAACCCTGTATACTAAAAAAAACCTTTAAACCGACATATCTTGAAAACAACTGAAGATAACCATAAAGTGTTTGGGCTCATTTTATTCGTAATTTAATGCCCTATACAGCGATGACTAATTCATGGCTATTGAATAATTCAGTGCCCGAAGAAGGCCCTAAATCTGTATGTAACCAAAAAAAATACCACCACATTCCTTTTGATAAAAATCAGTCTAAAATTTCTTACTCGCTTATCCACTTTAACGCAAAAAACCGAACATTTTTATTTCAAGTTGGTTAAATTAGTTTCGACCTGAAAGTGACGTGCGAAGCGAGTGGCTGGAAAGAAAAAAGGCTCTAATTTAAAGGCCTAAAACGGTTTTTTTTCACCGTAGAGAGCGTATCAAAGAGCGAGTGAACTAAAAGAATCCCTACACAAACGTAGAAAAAGCAAAAAGCAAAAAGTGCCCCCTGCCCTCCTCCAACCTCCTAAATCCCTTTCAAAGGGGGGAGGATTGAACTCACAGTGGAAAATTGTTGCATGAAGGGTATTTTTCTTTTTTTTCCGTATTAATAGGCATTGAATCATGTTTTTCCAAAACATTAGGCGCATATTTTTACATGTTTAAGTCAGGGTCTAGACTAGTTTTTGCTATGTCCAGAATATAAATGCCCCTTTCGAGGGGCAAATCGATACATTTTCCTTGCAGTGCATTAAATTACGATTAAAATGAGCCCAAACACTTTATGGTTATCTTCAGTCGTTTTCAAGATATGTCGGTTTAAAGATTCTTTAGTATACAGGATGGGTAAACTTTGAATACCCTATATCTCCTGAACCAAATGAGCTGGAAAGCTGAAATTTGAAATCCACATACCTCGAAAACCACTTGATTTAAATTTATTTTTTTTTAAATATTAAATAAAGCAAAAAAGGGTGCCTAAAGAAAATCGAAGCTATGGAAAGTTTCCATTGACTCATTGTGTTCCAGGTTGACGTGTAGGTCCGAAATGGTATACAATACGGCATTATCCAGGCTTCACCTTTTGTTCCCGCACCCTACTTGGCGCAGAGCGTCTTGATTTCATTGCAACGCCATTATGGAAATGTAGCGGGAAATTTATGCGATGAACGAAAAAAAAAACCGAAATTCAATTTTCTCTCGGGAGTCAAACAACTGGCGTTTAAAAGTTTTATAAACACTACGAGACTCGGTTAACGACGGGGGATCTCTCGCGGAGACATATTTTAATAAGACGAGTTTTTAAGCTTGTGGAAACTAAAATTCGCGTTTTTTTTGAGAGCGCAACTTTTAAACGAGATTCTAACTATTCCATCGTCTCAGTTGGGAAAAATGAGCTAAAAATGAGTACCCACTCGACCCACTTACGTGCAGTGTTTTAAAATAGGTTTTTAGAGGCGCCATCTTGATTTTTTTCAGTCTTTTTTAAACTTATGTTGTGGGTACTTATTTTTATCTATTTTTTTCCAAATAAAACGATGCAATGCTTAAAATTGACGTACAACTTACGGTGTCCAAGAAAACGTAATTTTCCTGCAAAAAATTGGATTTTCTCGAACACAAAACTTCGAAATTTGAATCTAACCGTACCATCGTTTTAGTTAGGAAATTTTATATAAAAATGAGTACCCACTCGACCCACTTATGTGCAGTAATAAGAAAAGGGCTATTAAGGACGCCATCTTGATTTTTTCCATTTTTTTTGAAGGCCATCTTGTGGGTACTCATTTTCAGCTAATTTTTTCCAAATAAAACGATGCAATGCTTCAAATTGACGTAACACTTACGGTGTCCAAAAAAACGTAATTTTCCTGCAAAAAATTGGATTTTCTCGAACACAAAACTTCGAAATTTGAATCTAACCGTACCATCGTTTTAGTTAGGAAATTTTATATAAAAATGAGTACCCACTCGACCCACTTACGTGCAGTAATAAGAAAAGGGCTATTAAGGACGCCATCTTGATTTTTTTCATTTTTTTTGAAGGCCATCTTGTGGGTACTCATTTTCAGCTAATTTTTTCCAAATAAAACGATGCAATGCTTCAAATTGACGTAACACTTACGGTGTCCAAGAAAACGTAATTTTCCTGCAAAAAATTGGATTTTCTCGAACACAAAACTTCGAAATTTGAATCTAACCGTACCATCGTTTTAGTTAGGAAATTTTATATAAAAATGAGTACCCACTCGACCCACTTACGTGCAGTTATAAGAAAAGGGCTATTAAGGACGCCATCTTTATTTTTTTCATTTTTTTGTGAAGGCCATCTTGTGGGTACTCATTTTCAGCTAATTTTTTCCAAATAAAACGATGCAATCCTTAAAATTGACGTAAAGCTTACGGTGTTCCATAAAATTTGATTTTTCTGTTAAAAATTGATTTTTTTCGAAAACACAGCTTTAAAATTTGAATCTAATCATACCATCGTTTTAGTTAGGAAATTTTAGGTAGAAATGAATACCCACTCGACCCACTTAAGTGCAATAATAAGAAAAGGGCTATTAAGGACGCCATCTTGATTTTTTTCATTTTTTTTGAAGGCCATCTTATGGGTACTTATTTTCAGCTAATTTTTTCCAAATAAAACGATGCAATGCTTTAAATTGACGTAACACTTACGGTGTCCAAGAAAACGTAATTTTCCTGCAAAAAATTGAAATTTCTCGAACACAAAACTTCGAACTTTAAATCTAACTCTACCATCATCTTAGTTAGGAATGATTTCCTAGAAATGAGTACCCACTCGATCCACTTAACTTGAATAATAATAAATGGGGTATTGCGGGCGCCATCTTGTTTTTTTTGCACTTGTTTCAGTCCTATGTTGTGGGTACTCAATTTTAACTAATTTTTTCCAACTAAAACAATACTGCATTCAGAATCATTATTATGCCCACTCCATTAAGGATAAATTCCAAAATATAATATTTTTGAAGCGAACTAATTTATCTGGCAATTTAACCAAGCAAAAATAAATAAATTGCCTTGTGTATTTTGACTCGAATTTCCGATAACATACGTGATAAATTATAAATTTAATTAAACGGCTAATTTTTTAGCTATCGTGCAGCAGCAAATAATTAAATTATTTATAAGCGCATTCGGTATATTTGTAATTAAATTACCGTTTTTTCCCCCTCTAACAATAAAAACATATTTTTGAGAAACAATGCCCTACGGGGCATAACACGCTTTTCCTCTATATTTTAGGGTCATTATGTACCTAATGAACGTAAACGTAAAGAGGCGAGCTACCCGGAGAAAATGCACGAGCACGTAAATTGAATTTTTAATTTTTTGCCTTAGGGAAACGCCCTTCATTTGCCGTGTTGAGAGCAGACGTAACTTTTTTCGAAAAAAATTAATAGACGGTCGTATAGAATTTTTAATGCTGATTACTACAAGCCCAAACACTATATGGTTATCTCTGCTTGAAGCGGAGATATTTAAATTTAAAAATTTGATATTGTACCGGGACTGATCAAGAAGTACGTTTTTTGAATGTAAATATCTCAAGAACGGTTGGAGATAAGTACATAGTGTTTAGTATTTTTGAAATCAGCATCAAAATCTCTAGTGATTGATAAAATAAAATTTGTGGCTTATTAGTGATTTTTTTTATTTGTACGGTTTTTGTATGATTTCATTGAACAGTCAGATAGCCCTTAAAAAGCTGATTTCAATAAGCCAAAACACCTTGGGGTTATCTTTTACCGTTCTCAAGATATTCAAGTTTTAGTGATTTAATAATATACCAGGACTGATCAATATGTTAATATTTCTAACGCAAATATCTCGAGAACGGTTGGAGATAAGTACATAGTGTTTAGTATTTTTGAAATCAGTATCAAAATCTCTAGTCATTGATAAAATAAAATTTGTGGCTTATTAGTGACTTTTTTTATTCCTAGTTTTTTTGTACGATTTTATCAATCAGTCGGATAGCCCTCGAAAGCCTGATTTCAAAAAGCCCAAACACTTTAGGGTTATCTCTTACCGTTTTCAAGATATTCACGTTTTAATAATTCAATAATATACCAGGACTGATCAATATATCAACATTTCAAACTCAAATATCTCGAGAACGGTTGGAGATAACTACATAGTGTTTAGTATTTTTGAAATCAGTGGTGAATACTCTATCGAACGGACTTATATTAAATAGAATATGTTTCAAACAAAGCATCCCTCTAACCGAAAATCTGACCCTTGAACGGAACCAATCAGTTGTCAGGAATGATTGGGTGGCGCCATTTGTCCTGAAAGCCGGAGTGTATTTGACCCCGCGTCCGTTACACAAACTTAACGAGGCACCACCGACAGTTACGAGGGCAAATTAAAATGATTTACGAGCGGATTTTATAGGGTTGGAAAGCGCAGATAAGGGCTCCCAGTAATTACACGAAATATGCATCGGGGAGGCTTCAAATGTTTTCTTTTTTTTTTTTTTCGCCCGTTGGTTTTCCTGCCGCGGTTTTGCCGATTGTTTTTCCAAAAGTACGAAATTGAATGGGGGCGTGTTGTTCCCACAAGGGTTGTTAATCAAGTTGATTTAGCGTGGCCGCGAATTACGTGTCGTTTTACGGTGTCGATTTATTAATGGGGCCACTGTTTCGGACCAATTAGGGTTGCTGGTTTATGACCCGGGGTGCGGTCGAAACAAAACACGAATGTTTCCTCGTCCGGTGGAAATATTATCAGTGCGATAAACTTCTTTAAAAGGGGTGATTGATAGAGCAGATGAGGCGCCTTATAATTAGCAAAAAAAATTTCGAAAATCGGCCCAGTAGCTTTGGAGATACACGCGTTTAAAAATACAGTAATTTTGGTGAAGGTGCCGGAAAAGGGAATTTTTAAACTGCTATAACTTGCTTAGTTTAAAAGATATTCGAATGATTCTTTTTGCATTCGATAGGTGTAACTTTCTAGAATCTTACTGAGTTAAAACCTATCTTTTGCCAATAGTGGAAGTGGGAGTAAATTCTTAAGAACCGTGTTCGGTAAATTAAAAATAAATAGGCGAGGCTTGTTCCGCCTCCAAGTCGCTTATTTTGATAGAACGTCCAAATAAATGGATCACTGAACGATTTAAACATACATTCATGGCCCAATGAAAATATATAAAAGTCGTCCGTTGTTATATTTTATTAATACGCCGTTATCGATCCCAAATGTTGCCCGGGTAAATAAATATTACTCTTGTATAGATAATTATCCGGATCGGTTACATCGTCGACATATTTGTACTGACAAAAAAAAAAGTACGGGAAACATCTTTTGTGCCTTTAATGAAAAACTGAAACAAAGTGTTTATGAAAGGGCCATATTAGCATTGTTTTTATATGGAACGCGGTTCGGTTTTATCTCGGATTACTTCTTTTCATTTTCGTTATTTACGTAACGTATTATGCGGCATCGTTAGTGGGAAAAGGTACAGAATTAAACGCAAAAGGAATTTGTTAAATTGCACTTACCGTTACCGAGATATAGAGGTTTAAAAATTTTAATATATTGATCAGCCCTGGTATATTGTTGATACAATAAAATGGAAGTATTCTGAGAACGGTTGTAGATAACCCCAAAGTGTTTGGGCTTGTTGAAATCAGGTTTTTAAGGGCTATCTGACTGTCTAATAAAATAATAAAAATTGGGTATAATTTAAAAAAAATATTAATAGACTCTAAATTTTATTTTTCTAGTCGATAGAGATTTTCATGCTGATTTCAAAAATACTAAACACTATGTTTCTATCTCTAACTGTTTACGAGATATTTGCGTTAGAAATATTAATATATTGATCAGTCCTGGTATATTATTAAATCACTAAAATTTGAATATCTTGAGAACGGTAAAAGATAACCCCAACGTGTTTTAGCTTATTGAAATCAGCTTTTTAAGGGCTATCTGACTGTTCAATGAAATCATACAAAAAACGTACAAATAAAAAAATTCACTAATAAGCCACAAATTTTATTTTATCAATCGCTAGAGATTTTGATGCTGATTTTAAAAATACTAAACACTATGCACTTATCTCCAACCGTTTTCGAGATATTTGGGTTTGAAATGTTGATATATTGATCAGTCCTGGTATATTTTTGAATTATTAAAACTTAAATATCTCGAGAACGGTAGGAGATAACCCCAAAGTGTTTGGGCTTTTTGAAATCAGGCTTTCAAGGGCTATCCGACTAATTAATAAAATCGTACAAAAAACGTAGATGTAAAAAAAGTAACCAATAAGCCCTAAATTTCATTTTATCGATGAATAGAGATTTTGATGCTAATTTCAAAAATACTAAACACTATGTACTTATCTCCAACCGTTTTCGAGATATTTGAGTTTGAAGTGTTGATATGTTGATCAGTCCTGGTATATTATTGAATTATTAAAACTTGAATATCTCGAGAATGGTAAGAGATAACCCTAAAGTGTTTGTGCTTATTATAATCAGGTTTTTGAGGGCTATCCGACTGACTAATAAAATTATATAAATTGTATACAAAAAAAAAACTCATCGAAAAACCTCAAATTTTATTTTATTAATCGACAGAGATTTTCATACTGATTTCAAAAATACTAAACACTACGCATGTATCTTTAACCGTTTAAGAGATATTCACGTTCAAAATATTGATATATTGATCAGTCCTGGTATATTGATGAATCATTAGAACGTGAATATCTCGAGAATGGTTAGAGATAACCCCAAAGTGTTTGGGCTTGTTATAATCAGGCTTTTGGGGGCTATCTGACTGACTAATAAAATTATATAAATTGTATACAAAAAAAAACTCATCGATAAACCTCAAATTTTATTTTATTAATCGTCAGAGATTTTTATACTGATTTCAAAAATACTAAACACTATGCATGTATCTTTAACCGTTTAAGAGATATTCACGTTCAAAATGTTGATATATTGATCAGTCCTGGTATATTAATGAATCATTAAAACGCGAATATCTCGAGAATGATTAGAGATAACCCCAAAGTGTTTGGGCTCATTGAAACCGGGACGAACTCCTCTATCCAACCAATAACAAATAAACCCATTCATACAATAAATCCAGGCCTCGAAACTAATAAAAGGTTTCGCCCTCGTCGAGATCAAGCCGCTCCTAATGAAAAAACTTTATTAATTAAGTAACTATAACCCCGGGGCGAGGGCTGCCTCTCAAGCCCAATATCTTAATTTATCAATTTATAAACCCTTAGGAAAGTTAATAAAACTTTCTATGTTCCTACGAACAACCGCCCTCGGAGCTTATCAAAAACATCTTCGTTTTCTGACTGACTAAAAATGGCGAAAGTGCCGGACAAGTGGGAGGGAGGGAACATTGTACATCCCTCACCCTTAAGATAACTAACTCGATTTCATTTCTCACCTTAAACGTAACCCAACAACCGAAGTGCCATCGAAGCTGAAATTAACAAAGCGCAGCTGAATTAACCAAAGGGGATTTCCGGATGTAATAATTCGCATATTGCAACCCTAATCCCATCGAGATTAAACGGGAGCCAATTTTGTAGAAAGTGTCATTTCGGATTATGACCGCCGTAAACAGGTCGGATTTACATTAGGAAAATTAAGAAAGTTTTACGGAGCTCGTCTCGTTTTAACTTACCTGACGGCTTAAGTTGAAACTCAAACACTTCGGTATTAACTTAGCAAGAGTCTAGAAATGTGTAGCTTTCATTTAAAAAAAGAATTTCTTAAATATCTTAAAAATTGTAGGAGTTATGGGGTTTTAAAAACTCCCTTGCCCAGCACCTCCACCAAAATCACAAACTTTTTAAACCCCTGTATCTCCAAAACTACTGAACCGATTTTAAAAATTTCTTCACTCACGCATAAAGGAACTTTTCACGAACCAAACAGAGAGTATTCAATGTTATATTCCTGGCACCTTCGCCAATTTCTTATCTAATAAACTACTAATTATAAGGCCTCTAATCATAAAATAACTTCGCCTAAGCGCGAGCTAAACCGTAGCAAATTTCCAGGCGGAAAAACATTTCTAACATAAATCTTAATAGAGAAACCCTCTATTGAATAAGGCCATCATGTAAGATGATTAATATGTACCGCGGTATAAAGCTGTTATATAACCGAGCTTGAATTGGGGGAGGGGAACGGACTATTGTTTACTAAAATATCGAGCCATTTTCGTTCTGTTTCGTCGAGGAATATTTTTACACTATTTTAAGAAGAAAGAATTTTGAAAATTAATTAGGCTGTTTTCGACTTATGCTTCGTTGAAAAAAAAAGGTGGAGGTACTGGACAAGGAAAATTTGAAAGGTCTATGAAGCTGGAAAGTTTTGGTGAAAAAATTTTTAAAATCGCCCTTACGGTTGTCGAGATATAAGGGTTCAAAGTTTGGTGTAAAATGGTGAAGGTGCCAGGCAAGGGAATCTTCAAATGCTCCTAACTTTGTTAAAAAAAGAGATATCTAGACAATTTTTTTTGCGTTTGCTACGTGCAAGTGTCTAGAATATACTAGTTTTAATAAAAGTTAAAAATAAGTGGAACCTAGGGCACCGGGATTAAAAATAATGAAAATGAATGTGAAGAGGCTAGGCAATAAGAGCAATTATTAAAAGTCCTTTGTAAGTGAAAAGTTTTTGTGAAAAAATTTTCAAAATCGCCCTAATGGTTGTCGAGATATGTAAGTTTAAAGTTCAGTGGAAAATGGCGAAGGTGCTAGACTAGGGATTTTTTAAATTCCCATAACTTTTTTAAAAACCGAGATATCTGGATAGTTCTTTTTGTGTATAATAGATGAAAGTGCCTGGAATGCGAATATATTGATATATTTTAAAAATTAGGGGAACGTGGAGCACTGAGGGCAAAAATACAAAAATGTAAATATCTCGAGAACGGAAAGAGATAAATTTGTACTGCTTGGTATTCCTGTAATTAACTATGAATTCTTTGTTTACTGATAAACTTTTTGGGATTGTAACAGTACTGTCACAGCATAAACAGCTAATTCTAAAGAATAAAAATGAAGGTGAAGGTGCTGGGAAAATAGTAGTCGAAAGCCCTTTGTAACTGGAAATTTTTGGTGAAAAAATTTTCAAAATCGCCTTTTTAGTTGTCAAGATATCGAAGTTTAAAGTTTCATAAAAAAAGGTGAAGGTGCCGGGCAATAGAATTTTTAAAAGCCCATAACTTTGTTAAAAGAAAAGATATCTGGATGGTTCTTTTTGTGTTTGTTAGCTGTATGTTTCTAGAATATGAATATTTTATCAGATAAAAAGAAATATGGAAACCTGTGACAAGAATTTAGATATCTCGAGAACGCCCAAAGATAAAACTAAACTGTTTGGTATTCGTGTAATCAGTTTTAAATTCTCTAATAATCGATAATTTTATTGTGATTGTAACAGTATTTTTGCAAAGTCAAAAGCCAATACTACAGAATAAAAATGAAGTTGGAGGTATTGGGGAAGTTCTGATCGAAAGCCCTTTGTATCTGGAAACTTTCGGTGAAAAAATTTTCAAAATTGCTCTTGCGGTTATTGAGATATAAAGATTTAAAATTTTACAAAAAATGGTGAAGGTGCTAGGTAGCGGAATTTTTGAATGTCTATAACTTTGTTAAAAAAATAGATATCCGGATGGTTTTTTTTTTGTTTGTTAGGTGTAAGAGCCTAGAATACGAATAATTTAACAGATTTAAGAAAATAGGAGAACGTGGGGCACTATGGATAAAAATGCAAAAATTTAAATATCTCGAGAACGGCCAGAGATAAAACTATACTGTTTGATATTCCTGTAATCAGTTTTAAATTCTCTATTTATCGATAAATTTATTGAGATTATAACAGTATTTTTACAGAGTGAAAAGCCAACACTACAGAATAAAAATGAAGTTCGAGGTATTGGGGAAGTAATAATCGAAAGCCCTTTGTATCTGGAAACTTTCGGTGAAAAAATTTTCAAAATTGCTCTTGCGGTTGTTGAGATATAAATGTTTAAATATTTACAAAAAATGGTGAAGGTGCTAGGTAGCGGAATTTTTGAATGCCTATAACTTCGTTAAAAAAATAGATATCCGGATGATTTTTTTTTTGTTTGTTAGGTATAAGAGCCTAGAATACGAATAATTTAACAGATTTAAGAAAATAGGGGAACGTGGGGCATTATGGATAAAAATACAAATATTTAAATATCTCGAGAACGGCCAGAGATAAAACTATACTGTTTGATATTCCTGTAATCAGTTTTAAATTCTCTATTTATCGATGAATTTATTGAGATTGTAACAGTATTTTTACAGAGTGAAAAGACAATAATACAGAATAAAAATGAAGTTCGAGGTATTGGGGAAGTTCTGATCGAAAGCCCTTTGTACCTTGAAACTTTCGGTGAAAAAATTTTCAAAATTGCTCTTGCGGTTGTCGAGATATAAGGGTTTAAAATTTAACAAAAAAATGGTGAAGGTGCTAGGTAGTGGAATTTTTAAATGCCTATAACTTCGTTAAAAAAATTGATATCCGGATGGTTTTTTTTTGTTTGTTAGGTGTAAGAGCCTAGAATACGAATAATTTAACAGATTTAAGAAAATAGGAGAACGTGGGGCACTATGGATAAAAATGCAAATATTTAAATATCTCGAGAACAGCCAGAGATACAACTATACTGTTTGGTATTCCTGTAATCAGTTTTAAATTCTCTATTTATCGATAAATTTATTGAGATTGTAACAGTATTTTTACAGATTGAAAAGCTAATACTACAGAATAAAAATTAAGTTGGAGGTATTGGGGAAGTAATAATCGAAAGCCCTTTGTATCTGGAAACTTTCAGTGAAAAAATTTTCAAAATTGCCCTTGCGGTTGTTGAGATATAAAGGTTTAAAATTTTGCAAAAAAATGGTGAAGGCGCTAGGTAGTGGAATTTTTAAATGCCTATAACTTTGTTAAAAATACAGATATCCGGATGATTTTTTTTTTGTTTGTTAGGTGTAAGTGCCCAGAATACGAATATATTAACAGATTTTAAAAAATAGGGGAACGTGGAGCACTATGGATAAAAATGCAAAAATTTAAATATCTCGAGAACGGCCAGAGATAAAGCCACACTATTTGGTATTATTGTAATCAGCATAAAATTCTCTATTTATTGATAAACTTTCCGAACTCGTAACTGCATTTCAAACGATTTTTTATGGCAAAATCAACAGTTAGTTCCAAAATTACATACCAGATAAACCTAATCCCGGTTAGTGTTTAAACTGTATTAGCCAGAAGCAACACGGCTTTTCGTTAAACACACAATATTTCGATTAAAAGCGATTCTATTTGCTTTCCGGGTATCGATTCGCCCTCATAAATTGCAAACGAGTTAACCATCTGTCCCCGTTCAACAGGGTAACATTATTAAATAATAAAATAAAATAAAAAACAATTTATTAACTAAAGGAAACAAAGGAAACGGTCCGGGAAAGGAAACGGAGATAATGGCAATGGGTGTTTCACCCCGTCCCAAATTGCTCAATTTGCAATAACATTTTATCGGTTTTTCATTGAAAATGGGGTTTTTCGGTTAACAACGGCGGACTTTAGGAAGTAAAGATCAATTACGAGGAGTCGTGACCACGCCCGATTCGGGAGTGAGGGATAAGCGGTAATAGAATCCACACTCTCATCGCGGATTCCCATTAAAACCCCATCACTTGATTAAATTATTCAAGGAACTAGAATCCCTGAAGATGCCGTTTACATTGGTAATAATGAAATGGGAATTTTGGCTCTCCATCCTGCCTGCTCCCGTAATTCCGAAGATAATTGAGAGTCACGACATGGCTGGAGAATATCCCGGGGGGAGAGAACGCACGACGTATCGTGTCTATGATTATATAGATCGACAAGGGATTTTTTTTGAGTGCGCTTGTATGGTAACTCGGTTATTTTATATGGGAAGCCTTATGTGTTATTGCTTGTTTGGATTCTACGTGGAATTCTAAGAAGTTTGATGGGTCACATGCCCTAGTTTGGTTTAGCAGTTTTTGAGATATGAGTGATTAAAAATTTTATGCTCTTCAAAAATTGTTTGAGCAAAGTATGGCAAGTGACCTATCAAAATTCATGGAATTTCACGTAGAATGCAAAAATGTAAAAATATATTATTTGTCCCATTTGATTTAACGAAGTTTGCCTCTACTTCCGGTACAACCGGAAGTGCCACAGCATTGAAAATACTTGCAATCGATAGAGCACCCTTGAAAACCCCTTATACTGAATAAAAAAATTTAATCACACATAAGCTTATAATGATAATTAATTTTAAAAATAATATTTCTTGATCGACCCTCGTATATCCTTAAGACACTAAAAAGTGAATATCTCAAAAACTACTTAAGATAATATGGTCATGTTTGGGCTCATATTAATCAGCAGGAAAACCTCCAGCCACCTAACGACATACAGAGGGGCTCCGATAAATATCGTGTCTAAAAACACTTCGATACAATAAGTGCTAATTGTTTGCAATGAAATCACGTGTAAACAACGACGCTTTGAAGTCGATCCGGGCCTAAGTAAACAGAAAAAACCGAAAAAGATTTGTATCGGAAACAAAAATACACACGGCCCGTTTATTTTTCTTAAATTACAAATAAATGGCGGGCCGCGAATATTTTAATATTTTTTCTACAAATAAAAATGCGCGGATAAACAGGCAATTAATCAGAGCGGGCGCGTGTTTATTTGATAGTTAAATAGAAAATTCGGATTTTTGACGGGAAAAAGAAACAGTCTTTGGTCGAGATTGATTTTTTATTATGAGCCCGAGGTGTGACGCAGTATTTTTTTTAAATAATTAAATTTTCTTTTTATATTTATTGCAACTGTAATGTGCACACTTAGGTATTTAAATAGAACATAGTTTTCCCTTTAAAACGAGCCCAAACATGCCCTAATTATCTTGAATCGTTCAAGAGATATTTGAGTTTTATTGTATCTCTTAAACGACTCGAACTACTCAAATCAAATTTGGTATTTTTTTAATCGCCGAGAGAAGAACTTGCCTAAAAAAATGGTGAAAAAATTTTCAAAATCGGATAAGCGGTTCGAAAGTTATAGCGGTTTAAAGTTTAAAATTGGTGGAGGAGCCAGGTAAATTATTTTTTGAAGTTCCATAACTCGCTTATTTTTAGAGATATTAAAAAAATTCTTTTTGCGACTGGTAGAGGACGCTCTAAAGAATGTGAAGAAATTTAGATAAAATTTTTTTTTGATATTATTTATTTTATTTAAATGTAAAAAAATATATTTAAAATATGTTAAAATAAGAATTAATTCGCTTAAGAGAAAGCTGAAAAAATTTTTGAAATCGGTAAAGCGGTTCAAAAGTTACAGCGTTTTAAAGGTTAAAATTGGCGAAGGCGCTGGGTAAATTATTTTTTGAAGTTCCATAACTCGCTATTATTTTAAGAGATATTTAAAAAATTCTTTTTGTTCCTGAGAGAGGACGTTTTGAGGAGTGTAAAAATGTAAAAATTAAAAGTTGATTTTTTTTTATATTATAATTATTTTTTTTTTAAATTAAGAAAAAAGTATGCCAATAAGTAAAAATTAATTTTCCTTATAAGATGCTGAAAGAATCATTAAAATCGGTGAAGCGGTTCAAAAGTTACAGCGGTTCGAAGTTTAAAATTGGCGAAGGAGCCAGGTTATTTATTTTTTAAATCCTCATAACTCGCCTATTTTTAGAGATATTTGAAAAATTCTTTTTGCTGCTTATAGAGGACGCTTTGAGGAATATAACAACACAACATCTGACTGACTGTAAAAGTTTCTTTTCCGAGAATAATATTATCCGGAGCCAAAATCCCCTTGGCCGAGAGCAAATTAGGGATGTGGCGTCGGGCGTGCATTATGCATAATATATCTGGCGAGGCTTATCCCGTATGCTCAAGTGCACCTAACCGCACGTCCATTGCACTAAGGCCATAATATCCTCTTACGCTTCGATTGGTCAATTAATTGTGAAATTACGTTAATATACAGTTGGAATTAACTAGCAATAACTAAAACGTACCGAATTTCCGCTAGTTAGAGCGATCACTGTCTGAGAGAGTGAGCGTTTAATTGAAAAAAAAAATCCAGATAAACTCTATGGGAGTTATCCCAGGTGAACAGGGAATTGAATGCTGATTTAAACGAGCCCAAACACGTTGGGGCTACCTCTAACCGCTTTCAAGATATCATACCAGGACTGATCAAAAAATAAGAAATTTAAATAGGAAATAACTCTTATATGGTAAGAGATAACTATGAAGTGTTTGGTGTCTCCGTAAGCAGCATGAAATTCTCTATCTAAAAATGTACAAGATTGATAAAAAAAAAATACGGCACAAAAAAAACAGGTCCATGAGCATAACCATAAAAAGGCGAGGTTCCACGAGCTTTTACGACCCTCGCACACCCTAAAATAAAATACGTGCGGGCATATAAATTGTATTTTTAATTTCAGGTTCAGGAGAGTTTTTGTCTCGTAAGAAATGATCTCGGTGGATAAACGAAAAGATTACGAACGAGAGAAACGACCGTCATATTTCATATTCAAACACAACTCGCAGGTACATAGAACCGCCTCCCGTGGGAAATCGGCAATTTTTGTTTAGAGTCGGCTGCAAATGGCCGACCGTTTAAATAAAATGTTTCTCCTCCCTTTTTTTCTTTGTGTGTAATGCCGTGTATTTTTTGCCGCCACATTAGACATGAAAAACCCCAGTTTTAGCATGGTATTATGCGAAAAAAATGATTAGGCTTAACGGCGGTTATATTTCATTTTTTCGGTCGATGGGGGGGGGAGGGTTAGCTTAAATGCTTTGTGAATGCTTGACATCAATCATGACGGGGAGGCTTCATAATAAGGCCTGTTTTACACGTCGGTTAAGTTTTAAAATTGGCAAAGCAGCTGGAAAAGTATGACAATCGATGGCAATCGATTGGCAAAATAGAGTGCCGAAAGAATTTTCAAAATCGGTTGAGCGGTTCGGAAGTTATAGCGGTTTGAAGATTAGAATTGGTGAAGGAGCCGGATAATGCATTTTTTGAAGTCTCATAACTTGCTGGTTTTTAGAGATATTTAAAAAATTCTTTTTTCTACTGTAAGAGGACGCTTTAAAGAGTGTAAAGTGCTTGATATAAATATTAGTCATTACATATAAATTATTGTTTTCAAAAATTTTTAAAAAAGAGTATGAAAATTAATGAAAATTAATTCGCTCAATAGGATGCTGAAAAGATTTTTGAAATCGGTTAAGCGGTTCAAAAGTTACAGCGGATTGAAATTTATGATGATTGAAAATTGGCGAAGGAGCCAGGTAATGTATTTTTTGAACCCTCATAAGTCGCTTATTTTTAAAGATATCTGAAAAATTATTTTTGCTGCTGGTAAAGGACACTCTAAGGAACGCAAACGAATTGAGAAAAAAGCTTTTTACTTTTTTTAATAATTATTTTAATGTTTTAAAAAGATGAAAGGTGAGTATGAAAATAGATGGGAATTAATTTGCCTAATAAAGTACTAAAAGAATTTTTAAAATCGGTCAAGCGGTTTAAAAGTTATGGCGGTTTAAACTTTAAAATTGGTGAAGGCGCCAGGTTATTTATTTTTTAAATCCTCATAACTCGCTTATTTTTAAAGATATTTGAAAAATTCTTTCTGCTGCTGATAGAGGACGTTTTGAGGAATGTAAAATGATCAAGAAACTCAATATCCTCCCAAAGGGGAAGGCGGAGTAATTTTATAAAAAAAACCTAAATTAGTCATTTTGTTCAAAATCTATTGAAACTATAGAATAGCAAATTTTAAGCAATTAAAAACACGATTATTTCCATATTTTCATCGCTGGGCCACTTTTCACGTACGTTATTTGTTTATTTGACGCGGCACCATAAATTTCGATATTATAAATGAACCGCGGCCGTAAAAGCTTTTAATACGTCCCGGGGAATTATTGATGGACTTTCGCGCCGACATGATGCTTTCGACTTTTTCAAAAAATCAGTGCCAAAATGGCACTGACTGATGCGATAAATTTTAATAATCGATTTTTAACGGCGAGAATATGCCGCCGGTCGATCGATCTAAGGCATTTTACGCTGTTTTTAAAAATGCCACGAGACCTATGGTTCGCTTTTTCGGTTCAGGAGTTTAAAATTAGAACTTTTTGGATGACCCCTGTATGTGAATAAAATTTTGAAATTGAATATCTTTGGAACGGTTCGAGATAATTGGGTCGAGTTTGGGGTCATTTTTATTAGGAAAAGGCGCTCTTTTGAAATATTGAATAATTTTTTAAAAAATTTGTAAAAATTTTTAGGTAGATTATGCAAAACTTTTCGCACTTGAAAAATTCGTATACAAAAAATTAAAGAATTTAATCCTGATTATAAAAATATAAAACACTTTATAGCTATCTTTTACTGTTCTTGAGATATTCGCATTTAAAAGTTGTGCTTCTTGACACACCCTGTATACAAGGAAATTTTAAATCTAAATATCTCTGGGATGGTTTGAGATAATTGGGTCGAGTTTGGGGTCATTTTTATTAGGAAAAGGCGCTCTTTTCAAATATTGAATAATTTTTTAAAAAATTTGTAAAAATTTTTAGGTAGATTATGCAAAACTTTTCGCACTTGAAAAATTCGTATACAAAAAAATAAAGAATTTAATCCTGATTATAAAAATATAAAACACTTTATAGCTATCTTTTACTGTTCTTGAGATATTCGCATTTAAAAGTTGTGCTTCTTGACACACCCTGTATACAAGGAAATTTTAAATCTAAATATCTCTGGAACGGTTTGAGATAATTGGGTCGAGTTTGGGGTCATTTTTATTAGGAAAAGGCGCTCTTTTGAAATATTGAATAATTTTTTAAAAAATGTGTAAAAATTTTTAGGTAGAATATGCAAAACTTTTCGCACTTGAAAAATTCGTATACAAAAAATTAAAGAATTTAATCCTGATTATAAAAATATAAAACACTTTATAGCTATCTTTTACTGTTCTTGAGATATTCGCATTTAAAAGTTGTGCTTCTTGACACACCCTGTATACAAGGAAACTTTAAATCTAAATATCTCTGGAACGGTTTAAGATAATTGGGTCGAGTTTGAGGTCATTTTTATCAGAAAGAGAAGCCCTATCGAGATATTAAATAATTTAAAAAAAAAAAAATTGAAAATTGTTAACAAGTGTATGCAAAAGTTTTTGTACCAGGAAAAGTAATATAAAAATGGATACAACATTTAATCCTGATTATAAAAATACCAAATACTTTATATCTATCTTCTACCGTTTCTGAGATATTCGCGTTTAAATGTTATGCTTTTTGACTCACCCTGTATACAATAAAAAATTTAAATTTAAATATCTCTGGAGCGGTTTGAGATAAACATATCGAGTTTGGGGTCAAATTGATTGGAAAAATGTGCTTTATTTATATTTTTGAAAAAAAAATTAATATAATAATTTAAACAGCCAGACAAAACTGAAACAGCCATATCTCAGCCCCTAATCAAGATAACCCCATGGTGTTTGGGCTCATTTTCTTCAGCAAACTCTTCCCTATACGATGAAATAAAAATAACTTACCTTCTACACAACAGGTTTCAATAAAATAACCATCAGGACCGCCAAAAAGTCCACAGCGGTTAAAGCGAAAAAAAAACTCATTTACGACCAAAAAACGCGTGTCTGAAATTTGAAGCGGGCGCCGCGACGCTCTCTCTAACGCGGGCGTCGATTCGCAACTGTTCTTCGGCGAGAGGCGTCTTCGTCGCGACGCCGCCGGATTCGCGAAAAGTTGTTTTTTCATTGTCGCGGGACATGCGCCAAAAAAAATGCGAATAACTTTGCCTCTAATTGATTGATTTTGACGAATCAAAGACTGGTTTTTAGAAAATTCATTTTAACATCTTCCAGTGTTTGTTATATGATTTTAGGGGGAGCGGTTCAGGAGTTATGGGCTGAAAACTATCGCAAACCCTAGTAAAGCCTTTTAGGGCTTTTGAAGGAGAACTAATAATTTTCTTAAGGGTTTAAGAGTATCAATGAATAGGTCTCGAGATTCCTCACAAATTTTATTAAAACTATTTTTTTTAATGCAGAATAGTTTAGGTGGGAGAGCGTCGCAAAGTTACCCCCGCCCCTCCCTCCCTCCCGCCCTCGAAAGCGACGCCATTAAGCTGCTAAATAACCGGCTAATTAATCTTGACGTCCCCCCATTTATCCCAGTCCAAAACAGCACATAAAAAACCAGAAGTAATTAACCAAATAATCGTTATCTGGCAACCGATCTGACACTATCTTAACAATTTCCCATATTGTACGTTAAACGCGATATTTACACATCAGCGCACGATAACAAGAAAAAATTGATATTATTTGGTCCGCATTAGGCCCTCTAATTGGCTATGATTAGGTGTAATGCTACGGGTAGACATATATAACGCTTTATTACGACCATATACTGCGAAAATTCCTATTATTAGCATATCGTTTGTCATCTAAAAATAGAATAATTATCGCGGACTATAGAGTAAATTGAGCCTAATAGGGTGCAAAAAGAATTTTTAAAATCGGTACAGTGGTTCAGGAGTTATGGGGGTTTAAAGATTTTTGGGAAAAGGTGAAGGAGCCGGGCAAGGTAATTTTTGAATTCGTATATCTCGGTTGTTTTTTAAGATTTTTCGGTAATTCTTTTTGGTTGTGGTGGGTGAGCGTTGGCCCTATTAGGCACCGGAAAAATTTTCAAAATTGAATCATGCGCTTATCATTAAAATAAGAAATTTTAAAGAATTCTTTTGAAATTTAAGAAAAACAATTTTTATCAAGGGAAAAATTTTAAAGCCCTTTCAGAATCAAAAAAAATTATTCAAATCGGAGCAGAGGTTGCTGAGCTAGAGAGGATTGAAATTATGAAAAAACTGGTGGAGGCGCCAGGGAAGGGTATTTTTAAACCCACATAACTCACTTAGTTTTAAAGATAATGAAACGATTTTTTTTGAATAAATTAAGTATTTGAACCAGCTATCATAAGGTATTGAAAAAAATGGTGAAGGAGCTAGGCGAGTTCGTTTTTGAACTTGCACAGCTCGTTTGTTTTTCAAGATTTTTTGATGCTCCTTTTTGATTGCTGGAAGTGAACGTTGAACCTGTCAGCCAATAAAAAAAATTTCAAAATTAAGTCATTTATTCATTATTAATTGGAAAATTTTTGATCAATTTTTAAAAAATTTTTTAAGCTTGATTTTTAATTAAGTAAAGATTTCCAACCCCT
Organism: Anthonomus grandis grandis; assembly: GCF_022605725.1. Lineage (NCBI taxonomy): Eukaryota > Metazoa > Arthropoda > Insecta > Coleoptera > Curculionidae > Anthonomus > Anthonomus grandis. The sequence goes on from NC_065562.1 coordinate 20,112,367, forward strand.
TTTAAAATCAAAAAGAATTTTTGAAATCGGAGGAGAAGTTGCGAAGCCCGAGAGGTTTGAAATTTCAAAAAAACTGGTGAAGGCGCCAGATAAGGGTATTTTCAAACCCACATAACTCGCTTAGTTTTAAAGGTATTTAAACGATTTTTTTTGCACTAGTTTGGTACTTGAGATCGCTATCATATGGCATCAGTAAAAATTTGGCGAAGGCACCAAAAAACCAAAATCAACGAGCTTTATTCATAATATGCAACAGCAACGGCAACATGATCTTATCACTACACCTGTTATCAATCAAAAAGTTAATGTGATTATATTCGATCTTGTAAATATTCCAATTGGGTTTCTTGAACTTCGCGAAGTTGTCCGAGCAGTCCTAAAACAATCAATTATAACCTTTAACCTTTGATCTTGAAGTACGTTTACCTTCCAAGTGGCCAAACTGTCATACCTGCCACAAATCCACGACATGTCAGTTGTCATTTTTGACAAGTCGTAGGTGGGCGGAACGGTTGAATTGTATCGCAATAAATTGCCCTTAAGGCCATAATCGAACTTTCTGAACTCCCCCGTTTTAATTAATTGGGCGTAATGAAAGGAGTCTTTAAAACTGTAGTTTTTCATCACTTTAAATCCTATATAAAGTCGTTCCTGAAAAATATCAGTTTTTTTTTTTGAACAAAGGTTGGTCTGACGGGGTTTTTGATAGCAGGACCGTTTTAGTTGGAAAAAATTAGCTGAAAATGAGTACCCACTCGATGAGTTTTACTTAAAAAATAAAAAAGTTAAAGTTTTAACAAAAGAACTGGCTCAGAAATATTATTGGGTCAGAAGCAATTTCTGAGCCACTATTGTGAGTTTCTTTTATTTTCACTTTAACTTTATCGCGTGGGCATGCAAATGAGAGCAAAATAATGGTTGGCTCAGAAACAATTTCTGAGCAAGTGCTTTGGGGTTTTCTGATTTTCCACAATAGCTATAACAAGTGGGTACTCAAATCAAGCTACTTTTGTCTAACTGAAAAAATGGTTGCCTCAGAACCAATTTCTGAGCAAGTACTTCTGAGTTTCCTTATTTTCCACGATAACTATATCGAGTGGGTACTCAAATCAAGCTACTTTTGTCTAACTAAAAAAATGGTTGCCTCAGAACCGATTTCTGAGCAAGTACTTCTGAGTTTCCTTATTTTCCACCTTAACTATATCGAGTGGGTACTCAAATCAAGCTACTTTTGTCTAACTGAAAAAATGATTGCCTCAGAACCAATTTCTGAGCAAGTACTTCTGAGTTTTTTTATTTTCCACAATAGCTATAACAAGTGGGTACTCAAATCAAGCTACTTTTGTCTAACTAAAAAAATAGATGCCTCAGAACCAATTTCTGAGCAAGTACTTCTGAGTTTCCTTATTTTCCACGATAACTATATCGAGTGGGTACTCAAATCAAGCTACTTTTGTCTAACTGAAAAAATGGTTGCCTCAGAACCAATTTCTGAGCAAGTACTTCTGAGTTTTTTTTATTTTCCACGATAACTATATCGAGTCGGTACTCAAATCAAGCTACTTTTGTCTAACTAAAAAAATGGTTGACTCAGAACCGATTTCTGAGCAAGTACTTCTGAGTTTCCTTATTTTCCACGATAACTATATCGAGTGGGTACTCAAATCAGGCTAGTTTTTTCCATCTTAAACGATCCTGCGCTCAAAATTGACCTAGCATTTAGATCAAGCTTCTTACTGGTGACAAAGGGTATCCACCGTAACCACCGATTAATTTTGTAAGATCAACGCACAACATAAGGTTTTTGTAGCTCCTTTGGCAAAAGTCAAGTAGAAAATTCCTCTCGATACTGTCGATTTCGAAGAGGACTCGCACGTTAATACTGGGCACCAGAGGCTAAAATATTTCTATCATACAACTCCCCTAAAATCCATTTGATCTTACCAATAAATTGTAGAAAGCTTGAATGTATTTCATGGTGAAGATTCCTTTCGAGTCTCTCATATAAAACGTTGGGCTTAGCATTATGGTGTGTTTAATAAGCCCTACAGCCTCGTCAGGTTCTGTAGACAGATACATCCCCATAGCGGTACCGCCCATGGAGTGTCCCATATAAATCAGTTTCCTTTTGGTTTTATTTTTGATGTACTTAAAGTAGCTTGGGAGGTCTTGGAGGCCATGATCGTCAATACTAAAAAAACGAATTAAAAATATTATTCAATAGATATAAAAATGTTCTGACCAAATATCCCAAAATTCATTATCGCGTTTCGTCCAGACGGTGTGCTCAGAAAACTCGGTTCCACGAAAGTTCCCGAGCCACACGTCGAAGCCCTGCCTGGCCAAGAAATAGGCTGAAAAACCCTTCTGAGTCAAAACAGAGATCGTTCTGAGCCGTTCGTCTTGATGACTCACCGATCGATTTATTCCCGTTTACGGTGTACTGGGAGGCATCGCTACCAAGACCGTGCATCAGCAGTACCGGCTGCTTTCCGTAGGTACCGTCGAGGGATTTCAGACGGAGAGCTGTCAGGATCCAGTTGTCTTTGGTACGGACGTGGTGGTGTTCAAGGGCGAGGTCGTGGTTCGCCGCTCGAACGTCCTGGATAAGTTTGATTAATAGAAAATGCATGTTTTATTGGGTTGGGTTGGTTGGATTTGGTTTCTGAGTATTGATTTGGGTTAGTTAGAAAAAATTAGCTGAAAATGAGTGCCCACTTATTAGGTTTATTTTTTGTACCAAAGAAGTTGTTATTAGCTCAGAAACGGCTGCTCAGAAATAAGTTCTGAGTAGTGCATTTTTTTAGTAAGGAAAAATTAGCTAGAAATAAGTACTCACTTGATAGGTTTATTTTTTATACCAAAGAAGTTGCTGATTGCTCAGAAACGGCTGCTCAGAAAGATGTTCTGAGTATTGCATTTTCTTAGTCAGAAAAAATTACCTGAAAATGAGTACCTACTCGATGAGCTTATTTCAAAAAATATATTAATTGCGTTTTTCTCAGAAACAGTAACTGGGAAATTGTTTCTGAATATTCCGTAAGCTTAGTTGGGAGAAATTAGTTTAAAATAATTACCCACTTAATAGGTTTATTTTTTATACCAAAAAAGTTGCTAATAACTCAGAAATAAGTTCTGAGTAGTGCATTTTTTTAGTTAGGAAAAATTAGCTAGAAATAAGTACCCACTTAATGGGTTTATTTTTTATACCAAAAAAGTTGCTAATAACTCAGAATCGGCTGCTCAGAAATAAGTTCTGAGTATTGCATTTTTTTAGTAAGGAAAATTTAGTTAGAAATAAGCACCCACTTAATAGGTTTATTTTTTATACCAAAAAAGTTGCTAATAGCTCAGAAGCGGCTGCTCAGAAATCGGGTCTAAGTAGTGCATTTTCTTAGTTAGGAAAAATTAGCTAAAAATAAGTATCAACTCGACGAGTTTATTTAAAAAACTACAAAAATTTTATTTATCTCAAAAACGGTAACCGGAAAATTGTTTCTGAGTATTGCGTTGGCTTAGTTGGAAAAAATCAGCTGAAAATAAGTACTAACTCGATAGGTTTATTTTAAAAATTACAAAAACTGTATTTTTCTTAGAAACGGTAACTAGGAAATTGCTTCTGAGTATTCCATTGAATTAGTTAGAAAAAAGTAGCTCAAAATGAGTACCCACTCAATAATTTTATTTTCAAAGTTAGAAAAAAACCCTTTTGCTCAGAAACTGTAATCGGAAAATTGTTTCCGAGTATTGCGTAGGCTTAGTTAGGAAAAATTAGCTTAAAATAAGTACCCACTTAATTGGTTAATTTTTCATATTAAAAAAGTTGCTGATTGCTCAGAAACGATTGTTCAGAAATATCTTCTGAGTATTGCATTTTCTTAGTTATGAAAAATTACCTGAAAATGAGTACCCACTCAATAGACTTATTTCAACGAATACAAAAATTGTGTTTTTCTCAGAAACGGTAATTGGAAAATTGTTTCTGAGTATCGCGTAGGCTTAGTTAGGAAAAATTAGCTTAAAATAAGTACCCACTTAATTGGTTAATTTTTCATATTAAAGCAGTTGCTAATTGCTCAGAAACGGTTGCTCAGAAAGATGTTTTGAGTATTGCATTTTTTTAGTTAGGAAAAATTACCTGAAAATGAGTACTCACTCGATGGGCTTATTTCAACGAATACAATAATTGCGTTTTTCTCAGAAACGGTAATTAGAAAATTGTTTCTGAGTATCGCATAGGCTTAGTTAGGAAAAATTAGCTTAAAATAAGTACCCACTTAATCGGTTAATTTTTCATATTAAAGAAGTTGCTGATTGCTCAGAAACGGTTGCTCAGAAAAATATTCTGAGTATTGCATTTTTTTAATTAGGAAAAATTACCTGAAAATGAGTACCCACTCGAGGAGTTTTTGAGCGAAATTAACAAAAATCCTTACTTGGTCAGCTTCCACGTCTGGATCGAACCAACACTTGGGATTGGTATTCTTATTATCAAAGTATGCCTCGTAAGTGCTGCAAACGTTGTTGTCATGTTGTGCCAGGGCATAGGGAAGGATCAACCAATATACCAGCAGTACCATCTTAAAATAATAAGAATAAGGTTAGAATGGCCACCCCATTTCTCCACAACAACCCCATTAATAAGCAATGTTAATGAAATACTTTTAAGCAGGGAATCCTGATAGACCCGCGCTGTTTTTTCCTTAAAAACGTTCGCACAAGTGGAAATTTCGCAATATAAATTTAATTAGAACATGCCATAAATTTGCCCCTCTCTCGCTCCTCGCCCTTTTATTAATATTTATTCGTAGAACTCGTTAAAAGTTTGAAATAAGTGACATGTGCTTCCTTTGACGGACTCCGTAATTGCCATCGTCTCAAGAGCGCGTTTTTCTTTTTTAATTTGAATTTGAATTTTTATGGGGGAACGAGTGTCGTTCGTATTTCGTCACAGTTTAGTTTGAACTAATCCGGTTGGGAAAGTTTTAATTGGGTTTCGCATTAAACAGTTGGAAAAGTGGGTCAACAAAGTTTCTTTATATCTCTAACTTTAAAAAACTTATTTAAAAATCGTCAAAATTATATCGACATTATACTCGTTTTCAGGTCATTTTTTCTGACTAAGATTTTGGTGCAATTAGTTTTTTTGTACCTCTAACCCTAACCTCACAATCTCAAAAAACTCTTTTAAAAATCAACCAAACCCCATTGACTTTATACTCATTTTCAAGTGCTTTTTTCCAACTAAGATTTTGGTGCAATCAGTTTTCTTGTATCTCTAACCCTAACCTCACAATCTCTAAAAACCACCCAAACCCCGTTGACATTATACACATTTTCAACGAACTTCAGCCATTCGCCCTAAAGGCCCGGAAGCCCACCTGATCTAACACCTTTAAAAAAAAATCAATCAAGCCTAGTAAACACCCCGAACAAATAACGTTACGAGATAAAGATATTGACATATTACTTATTATTGGACGGATGTTTTATCTATCGCTTTTATCTACTATTTAAATAAGGTGTTTTGGTGTATTAAATAATACCTTGGGAGGGCCAGTTAGGGTTCTGAAAGCGAAGTCACTTAACCTCAATTAAATGTTAGTCCTGAGGAGTTTTTTGGTGCGAAACCGGTGGTGTTTAGTGGCCCTAGTGATTGTTGGTTTCATGTGCTATTTGTCTGCTAGAGATACGAAAATCCCTCATGAAAATAGTGAGGAGTTATTGTGAGTATTTTGGTTGAACAGTTGAAAGTGTTGTGATTCTTTTGTTTTTTTTTTAGGAAATATTTGCGAAACGCCTCGAAGTTAAAGGGGGAGGGGGTTATGTGATTTTGTTTTGTTTACTGGAAATAAAAATGACGGTTTTTTTAATTGGAAAGTTGCTCGTTTTTTTTGCCTTTTTTTTAACGCAAGGAGTTGACATTTTAGGGTTGGGGTTGAAGATACGAAAAAAGCGATTGCACCAAAATCTTAGTTGGAAAAAATCACTTGAAAATGAGTATAAAGTCAATGCGGTTTAGTTGATTTTTAAAAAAGTTTTTTGAGATTGTGAGGTTAAGGTTAGAAACGGCTGCTCAGAAAGATGTTCTGAGTATTGCATTTTCTTAGATAGAAAAAATTACCTGAAAATGAGTACCCACTCAATGGGCTTATTTAAAAAAAAACACAATAATTGCGTTTTTCTCAGAAACGGTAACTGGGAAATTGTTTCTGAATATTGCGTAAGCTTAGTTGGGAAAAATTAGTTTAAAATAAGTACCCACTTAATAGGTTTATTTTTTATACCAAAAAAGTTGCTAATAGTTTAGAAACGGCTGCTCGGAAATAAGTTCTGAGTAGTTCATATTTTTAGTTAGGAAAAATTAGCTAGAAATAAGTACCCACTTAATAGGTTTATTTTTTATACCAAAAAAGTTGCTAATAGCTTAAAAACGGCTGCTCAGAAATAAGTTCTGAGTAGTGCATTTTCTTAGTAAGAAAAAATTAACTAAAAATAAGTACCCACTTGATAGGGTTAATTTTTGTACAAAATAAGTTGTTATTAGCTCAGAAACGGTTGCTCAGAAATCAATTCTAAGTAGTGCATTTTTTTAGTTAGGAAAAATTAGTTAAAAGTAAGTATTAACTTGACGAGTTTATTTTAAAAACTACAAAAATATCATTTATCTCAGACACGGTAAATGGAAAATTGTGTCTGAGTATTGCGTTGGCTTAGTTGGAAAAAATCACCTGAAAATAAGTACCGACTCGATAGGTTTAGTTTAAAAATTACAAAAACTGCATTTTTCTCAGAAATGTTAACTGAAAAATTGTTTCTGAGTATTGCGTCGGATTGGTTAGAAAAAAACTAGCTCAACATGAGTACCAATTCAATAATTTTATTTTCAAAGTTAGAAAAACACCCTTTTGCTCAGAAACTGTAATCGGAAAATTGTTTCTGTTCTCGGAGTATCGCGTAAGCTTAGTTAGGAAGAATTAGTTCAAAATAAGTACCCACTTAATCGGTTTATTTTTCATATTAAAGAAGTTGCTGATTGCTCAGAAAAATATTCTGAGTATTGTATTTTTTTAATTAGGAAAAATTGCCTGAAAATGAGTACCTACTCGATGGGCTTATTTCAACAAATACAATATATGCTTTTTTTTCTCAGAAACAATAATTGAAAAATTGTTTCTAAGTATCGCGTAGGCTTAGTTAGGAAGAATTAGCTTAAAATAAGTACCCATTTTATCGGTTAATTTTTCATATTAAAGAAGTTGCTGATTGCTCAGAAACGGTTGCTCAGAAAAATATTCTGAGTATTGTATTTTTTTAATTAGGAAAAATTACCTGAAAATGAGTACCCACTCGATGGGCTTATTTCAACAAATACAATATATGCTTTTTTTCCTCAGAAACAATAATTGGAAAATTGTTTCTGAGTATCGCGAAGGCTTAGTTAGGAAAAATTAGCTTAAAATAAGTACCCACTTAATCGGTTAATTTTTCATATTAAAGAAGTTGCTGATTGCTCAGAAACGTTTGCTCAGAAAGTTGTTCTGAGCAATGCATTTACAAAAAACTAATTGTACCAAAATCTTAGTCAGAAAAAATCACTTGAAAAGGAGTATAATGTCAATGGGGTTTGGTTGATTTTTAAAAAAATTTTTTGAGATTGTGAGGTTAGGGTTAGAGGTACAAAAAAACTAATTGCACTAAAATCTTAGTTAGAAAAAATCACTTGAAAATGAGTATAATGTCAATGGGTTCCTGATGATTTTAAAAAAAGTTTTTTGATGCTCACCTTAAGAAACTCTTGCCTGATTTTACCAAAATACACAAAAAAATAAACTAAATCAAGTGGCACACATAACAACCAGAGTTTACTTGATCAAAATATAAACAAAATCAAGTGCGAGAATAACATCATGTGCGCATACTAATCAACAATTTTTTTTACCGTTAATAAATAATTATTTAATAATTTTGAAATGGTTTTTTCCTTTCATGGTTTTATTAGTTGCTAATTACGCATTTAATGAATTTATGATAAATCAAAGTGTTCAAACCGAAAAAAAATAAATATAAATAGTTTGAATAATATCCAAAAAAAACTAATGATTTTATTGAAGTTAATTTTTTAATAATATATTATTTTCCATTTGAAAATTTACTGTAAAAACAAGAATTTTTACGTTAAAATGACTATATGAGGAAAACGGTTGGTTTTACAGAAATTTTCCATAGTATATATTTTGTAGAGCTTTTAATAGTCTACAATTTTTATATCTACAAAAAAATTTAAAAAATCACTTATAAGCTCAGAAATTGCGCTTTTAACTTTCAAATCGCTATAAAACAGAAACGGTTGCTTTTACAGAAATTTTTACTCTAATCATTTTTATAGAGCATTAAATTATGTACAATTCTTGTAATGACTATTTTCATTGTATCTCAAATATTAACCGAGATTTTTGCATCTAAATCACAAAAACCATTAATATAGAACCCGATTACATCCTAAATTAATTCCTTCATCCTAATTGCAGTAAAAAACGCGAATTTGTTGTCCTTACTTATTGCAACAAATTGTCATTTAATAATTTTTTTATAATGCTTAATTGAATCCAAACATAATCGTCACAATAAATTAAAAATAAAAAAAATGTATTTAAATAAGGAGATTCAGTGCCATTTTCTTAACAAGTCAACATGAGGTGCACAGTCATTGTTTTTATGTTTTTAATTAAATTGGCTGAAATTAAAGTATTAAATAACGTATGTGGTACCGTGACGGACTATTATAACGATATCGAGAATAATGCGAACTGTTGGTACGATCCCGATGTAAATACTGGCCCAGTAAGTAAAAAATTGTGGTTATGGTTAGAGATACAAAAAAACTAATTGCGCCAGCAGCTTAGTTGGAAAAAACTAGCTGAAAATGAGTATAAACTCGATATGTTTTTGATGGTTTTTACAAAAGTTTTTTCAGACTCCAAGGTTAGGAAAACCTAATTTTTCAGGAAGAAAGAGCCAAGAACCACGGACTGATCCTAGAAAGGCACCACGTGGAAACCGAAGACCACTGGATTCTAGTGATATACCGAATTAAGTCGCCAGAGGGCGTATTAGGAACAAAACCGATTTATTTGCAACACGGTTATGCCGTGGACACAACAGAGTTTATGGGTAATGGAGAAAACTCGGTTGGTAAGTTACAATTTGGTTCAGATTCTAATCCCGATGCCAGATTCGTATTTCTGAGCAAAAATTAGTTGAAAATGAGTACCCACTCGATGCGGCTACCGTGACTTATAAAACTTGGCTCAGAAAGCGGTTCTGAGTACCCTCTCTAACGGATTAAATTCTAAGTAGCAACAAACTGAATCACCCCTAAACCCTTTCTGAGCCGACGCATCATCTACTCATTCTCAACTACTTCTCGCTCAGAAACGTCATTCTGATCCGAAATTTCAGCGTTTTTCTTGGCCAAACACGGCTTCGACGTGTGGTTGGGTAACGTCAGAGGCTCCGACTTAGCCACTCACCGAACATTATCAAAAAAAAACCCAGAATACTGGAACTTCAGGTGAACGAAAACGACGTTTCGCCCCAACGGGTCTCATCATCATGCTTCCTTTACAGCTTTCATGAGATCGGTACCTACGACATCCACGCTGGCCTTAAGTACGTCGCCAAAGTGACCGGGCAGAAAGTTTGTTATGTGGGACACTCAATGGGTGGTACCGCGATGGTCGTCTATTTGACGACACGGCTCAGAGACGCTCAGAAGCTCTTAAAGCATACGGTGTTGATTGGCGCGCCCATTTTTATGAAATATTCGTTTGGAATTGCTAAGAAGAGTGTGATGACGGATTGGTTGTCTACGATCGTAAGTGCTACTTTCTGAGCATTGAGGTTTCTGAGTACTGTGGTCGAGTGTGTACTCTTTTTCAGCTGCTTTTACTTAATTAAAACGATGAATGACTCAGAAATTAATTAAGTGTAAGGGTTTTTGGAAAAAAAAATTGTAATTAATGGGAATATATTTATGCATATTGCACGGTGTTGTGCGAAAGGCAAATTTTATTGAAAATTCGGCTTTTTCGGGTCAAAATAGCTGAAAATGAATACCCACATCATATATTTTAGATTTCTGAGTAAAAAGCTAATTTTTAATGGCGCAGAAAGCTTTATTCTTGTTCCAATTTGACCCATCAAGTGGGTACTTATTTTTAAATTTTTTGAACTCACTAAAACGATTGGGGGGTCAGAAATCAAAAATATTTAATTTTTCTTCAAAAACTTGATTTAGCTTAAAAGCCTTATAATTATTAAGCCAATTTTCAAATTCAATTTTTGATAAATAAATCTTGCTTCTGAGCCAAAAATAGCTAAAAATGAGTACCCACATCATATATTATAGTTTTCTGAGCAAAACGTTGCTCAGAAACCTTTTTCTCCAATTTAAACTTGACCCATCGAGTGGGTACTCATTTTTAACTATTTTTTGAACTCACTAAAACGATAGTGAGCTCAGAAATCAAAAATATTTATTTTTTCTTCAAAAACTTGACGTTTTTTAGCTTAAAACTCTTATAATTAATAAGCCAATTTTCAAATTCAATTTTTGATAAATAAATCTTGCTTCTGAGCCAAAAATAGCTAAAAATGAGTACCCACATCATATATTATAGTTTCCTGAGCAATAAGTTGCTCAGAAACCTTTTTTTCCAAGTTAAACTTGACCCATCGAGTGGGTACTCATTTTTAAATTTTTTGAACTCACTAAAACGATAGTGAGCTCAGAAATCAAAAATATTTATTTTTTCTTCAAAAACTTGACGTTTTTTAGCTTAAAACTCTTATAATTAATAAGCCAATTTTCAAATTCATTTTTTGATAAATAAATCTTGCTTCTGAGCCAAAAATAGCTGAAAATGAGTACCCACATCATATATTATAGTTTTCTGAGCAAAAAGTTGCTCAGAAACCTTTTTCTCCAATTTAAACTTGACCCATCGAGTGGGTACTCATTTTTAACTATTTTTTGAACTCACTAAAACGATAGTGAGCTCAGAAATCAAAAATATTTATTTTTTCTTCAAAAACTTGACGTTTTTTAGCTTAAAACTCTTATAATTAATAAGCCAATTTTCAAATTCAATTTTTGATAAATAAATCTTGCTTCTGAGCCAAAAATAGCTAAAAATGAGTACCCACATCATATATTATAGTTTCCTGAGCAATAAGTTGCTCAGAAACCTTTTTTTCCAAGTTAAACTTGACCCATCGAGTGGGTACTTATTTTTAAATTTTTTGAACCCACTAAAACGATAGTGAGCTCAGAAATCAAAACTATTTATTTTTTCTTCAAAAACTTGACGTTTTTTAGCTTAAAACCCTTATAATTATTAAGCCAATTTTCAAATTCAATTTCTGATAAATAAATCTTCCTTCTGAGTCAAAAATAGCTGAAAATGAGTACCCACATCATATATTATAGTTTTCTGAGCAAAAAGTTGCTCAGAAACCTTTTTCTCCAATTTAAACTTGACCCATCGAGTGGGTACTCATTTTTAACTATTTTTGACCAACTAAAACGATGCTGTGCTCAGAAATTAAAAATTATTATTTTTTCTTGAAAAACTTGTCATTTTTTGGCCTAAAACCTTCATAACAATTAAGCGTCAACTCAGATTCAGATTTTGACAATTAAATCGTGCTTCTGAGTAAAAAATAGCTAAAAATGAGTACCCACATCATATATTATAGTTTTCTGAGCAAAAAGTTGCTCAGAAACCTTATTTTCCAATTTAAACTTGACCCATCGAGTGGGTACTCATTTTTAACTATTTTTGACCAACTAAAACGATGCTGTGCTCAGAAATTAAAAATTATTATTTTTTCTTGAAAAACTTGTCATTTTTTGGCCTAAAACCTTCATAACAATTAAGCGTCAACTCAGATTCAGATTCTGACAATTAAATCGTGCTTCTGAGTCAAAAATAGCTAAAAATGAGTACCCACATCATATATTATAGTTTTCTGAGCAAAAAGTTGCTCAGAAACCTTATTTTCCAATTTAAACTTGACCCATCGAGTGGGTACTTATTTTTAACTATTTTTGACCAACTAAAACGATGCTGTGCTCAGAAATTAAAAATTATTCTTTTTTCTTGAAAAACTTGTCATTTTTTGGCCTAAAACCTTCATAACAATTAAGCGTCTACTCAGATTCAGATTCTAACAACTAAATCGTGCTTCTGAGTCAAAAATAGCTTAAAATGAGTACCAACACCGACCAAATTACTGCATTAGAAAAAAAGTTTTTTCACCGTTTCTTTAGAATATGATCCAATTATTGAGTTACCACGTGCTACTAACGACAAACAGTTTCGAGCGAAAAGCGTTGTTGCAATTTTGTCTAAACTCTTCCTTGGCAGACTTGTACACGTGTATGGACTTCGTGACGTTCATAGGGGGGCCGTGTCCCCATCCCTTATCCCCCGTAAGCATTTTCACTTTCATTGAAACAAAATAAAGCAACTTTTCTTTCTGTTATAGGAAAAACTCCCCATGGTTTTTCCGACCCTTCAAAATCTGGTGCTCAAGCCCGGATTGCACTATATCCAGAACATTCTATCGGGGGACTTTAAACAATACGATTATGGCTCAGAAGGGAATTTGAGAAGGTATAACTCAACCGTCCCCCCCGTTTATGACCTATCAAAGATGTCAACAGGAATTAGCTTCATTAGCAGCACCTATGATAGTCTGAACAGCAAGGAGGTGAGCCTCATGTGCTCAGAAAAATGCACTTTCTGAGCGTCAACTGTTTTAGGACCACTTGGAGATGTTCGCCAAGTATAAGAAGCCGAGCTGGGACATGCACGAAATCCCTTATAACCATGTGAACCTGATGTTTAACCGGAAGGCGAAACAGCTGTTTCTTAGGCCTTTGTTAGATATTATTAATAAGTACACCTGAGAGTTTTTTTGAGATATCTTTGTTAATATTAGAGATACGTTAAAAATAGTGTTTAAGAAAATTAAAGAGAATTAAATTCTCTATAAAAAAGAGTTCTTAATGTTTTTTAGTAGCATTAACTGTTAAGGAGATATAGCATTTTTTTGTTTAATTTTCAATATAACTCAGTAATTATTATAAATAGGGCAAAAAAGCTTTCTAGTAAAATTAAAGACAATAAAATTCTCTATAAAAAAGAATTCTATATATTTTCCAATAAAACTAACGGTTAAGTAGATATCCTCTGATAAAGTCATCCAAAAAGCTCTTCCGGCTTAATCCTAAACCAAATTGCCCTGATCATTAATTACTCAAAGGTTTTGTGCGGTTAAACCCTGAAACGTATTAGGGTTTTATCTCCATATTTAAATCCACCCCCTCTCCCCCCTTAGGCATTAATAATACAAGGGATGAAATACAGGATTCAGTTGCCCCGCTAATTAATCATTATAATCTGATCAACGAGGCGGTGGATTAAATGCGAGGAAAAATTCACTCTTGAAAATTGATAAAACCGCGTGGAAATGTCGCACTTTAACTATCGACGTCCCACTTCTGAATTTACGGGGGACGTAGATAAATTCCCGTCAACTTCCTAAGGGAATAAGAAAATTAAATGGGCGACGTGTGGCCCATTTATTTAGGACATACACGAACATAAAATGCATCTATTTCCGATATTTATGAGGATTTTTTTTCTGTCGTTTTGCCTTTACGATTTTAAAGGGTGCCATCGGTTTTATTGGAAAAAGTTAGCTGAAATTGAGTCGTCGCTCGATGGGTCTTGAGCCATTTGCAGACTCAGTATAAAGGGTTAAAGTACACTGTTTTTTGAGGGATTTTTTTAAGATATCTCCGTTATGGTTAGAGATACGGTAATAAAGCTCCTTAAGAAAATTAAAGACAATTAAATTTTCTACAAAAAAGGATTTTATATTTTTTTTAGTAGCACCGACTGTTAAGGTGATATAGCATTTTATAAATTAATTTTCAATATATCTCAGTTAATACTATAGGTACGATAAAAAACTCGTTTAGTAAAATTAAAGAGAATTAAATTCTCTACAAAAAAGGATCTTATAATTTTTTTAGCAGAGCCAACTATTAAAGAGATATAGCATTTTTTAAATTATTTTTTAATATATCTCGGTTAATATTACAGATCCGACAAAAAACCTCTCTAGTAAAATTAAAGACAATTAAATTCTCTATAAAAATGACTTCTATACTTTTTTCAATATAACTAACGGTTCGGAAGATCTACTCGTTTAACGCCTTTAAGGTCGTGTTTGTCTCGCAAACACCGGCAGTAATATGCATATATGAAAGCGAGACGGGTTATTTCGAAATATTAAGTCCCTTCATAAAAGGCGTCTAGACGCTCGCATATTGTCAAACGGTGTGTGGAATGATTATCCTGTTTAGAAACAAAAAAAAAACGCTTTCATCACATTTTATTAATCACTAAGTAGGAACATTTGACTGGCAAAGGGTGGGGGGGTAGCAGTGACTTAGACCCTTATGACATCCAATAAGGTCTTATAGAACTCGTCCACGTGTTTTCCCATGAAGAAATCGTTGTGGGCGTATGGGAAACTGTACGTCCTATGAAGGTCTTGCCTGAGATTATCAGCTAAAGCTTTGGCGTCCTAAAATAATTTTTTTTTTCAAACTTTTTTAAAAATTTTGAAATTTACTCTACCGTAATGGGAGCAACGACGTCGCTAGTTCCAACAAACAAGCGGATAGGAATATTAATTTTTTTGACATCATACTCTGGTGGTGACGTGGAGTTGTAGATCAATTGATTCGTTTTCAATCCATAGTCGTACATTCGGAATTTACCTCCGGACGTGATCAGTTGCGAGAAATGCAGGAACGTCTTCAGGCTGACCGCCGATGGATATATATCGAACAATACCGGGATTAATTCCTGAAAATGTGTGATTTCTCATAACTAGTTGGTTAAATTGAAATTTAAAGTAGCCCATCGGATTAGTTGCGAAAAATTAGCTGAAAATGAGTACCCACTTAACGGGTTTACCTTTTATAGCAAGAAAGTTGTTGATAGCTCAGAAACGGTTGCTCAGAATGTTGTTCTGAGTAGTGCATTTTCTTAGTTAGGAAAAATTAGCTAGAAAAGAGTACCCACTTGATATGTTTATTTTTAATATTAAAAAAGTTGTTAATAACTCAGAAACGGCTGCTCAGAAAATTGTTCTGAGTAGTGCATTTTCTTAGTCAGGAAAAGTTAGCTAGAAAAGAGTACCCACTTCACATATTTATTTTTTATGCTAAAAGAGTTGTTAATAGCTCAGAAACGGTTGCTCAGAACGTTGTTTTAAGCAATGAATTTTCTTAGTGAGAAAAATTTAGCTAGAAATGAGTACCCACTTGATATATTTATTTTTTATGCTAAAAAAGTTGTTAATAACTCAGAAACGGTTGATCAGAAAATTCTTTTATGTAGTGCATTTTTTTAGTTAGAAAAAATTAGCTGAAAATGATTACTCACTTGATATATTTATTTTTTGTGCTAAAAAAGTTGTTGATAGCTCAGAAACGGTTGCTCAAAAATAATTTCTGATTAGTGCAATTTCTTAGTTAGGAAAAATTAGCTAGAAAAGAGTACCCACTTAATATGTTTATTTTTAATATTAAAAAAGTTGTTTATAACTCAGAAATGGCTGCTCAGAAAATTGTTCTGAGTAGTGCTTTTTCTTAGTTAGGAAAAATTAGCTAGAAAAGAGCACCCACTTCATATATTTATTTTTTATGCTAAAAGAGTTGTTGATAGCTCAGAAACAGTTGCTCAGAACGTTGTTTTAAGCAATGAATTTTCTTAGTGAGGAAAAGTTAGCTAGAAATGAGTACCCACTTGACAGGTATATTTTTATTTCCAAAAAAGTTGTTAATAGCTCAGAAACGGTTGCTCAGAAAATTCTTTTATGTAGTGCATTTTCTTAGTCAGTAAAAATTAGCTAGAAAAGAGTACCCACTTCATATATTTATTTTTTATGCTAAAAGAGTTGTTGATAGCTCAGAAACGGTTGCTCAGAAATAATTTCTGTTTAGTGCATTTTTTTAGTTAGAAAAAATTAACCAGAAAAGAGTACCCACTTGATATGTTAATTATTATTATTAAAAAAGTTGTTAATAACTCAGAAACGGTTGCTCAAAAAATTCTTCAGAGTAGTGCATTTTCTTAGTCAGGAAAAATTAGCTAGAAAAGAGTACCCACTTAATATGTTTATTTTTAATATTAAAAAAGTTGTTTATAACTCAGAAACGGCTGCTCAGAAAATTGTTCTGGGTAGTGCATTTACTTAGTTAGGAAAAATGAGCTAGAAATGAGTACCCACTTGACAGGATTATTTTAAATACTAAAAAAGTTGTACGAGTGCTCAGAAATTATTTATAAAAAATTAAACAAAAGAACTCACCGGTTGTAATTGACCAGGCGAAGAGCCAGACGCAAACTGTATTAACTCCATACAGGACACTATAAAAGGATATTTTCCGCACACATTGCCGAGCACTAATCGTTGAAGGGCGTGGCCCTCAAATAGCGCGTGGATGCCTTTTGACCTCAAAATATTCTAAAAAAAAAAAATTAAACCCATTGACATGCAACTCATTTTCAACTGCTTTTTTCCGCCTAATCCAATGAAACCATTAGATTTTTTATGCAAGCAACCCCTAACCCAAAATTGCAAATACCAACAATAAACTTACGGCAAAAAATGGGGCCGAGGGGGCTAATAACCCAAATGCGCCCTTGACGTGTCCCATATAAGCAACCGGAGCTAAAGAAATGATAATTTTCACATTTTTCTCGGCATGTTGGCTCATCAGCGATGAATAAATGTAAGAGATCGTGGTGCCCATGGAATGTCCAATATAAATCAAGTCACCTCTCCCACCAGTCTTTTCCGCTATGACGTCTATACAGGCCGGTATATCGTAGATGGCGTTTTCATGAAAACTGTCAAAATAATTAAGTGATAATGAAAACAATTCCAATCTTCTCACCTAAAGTTCCAATAGTCCGCAGCACTTATGGACCGATTGACGTGTCTGTCGGAGTAGTAGTTACCTCGCAAATTCGCTAACCAAACGTCATATGCGTTATTAGACAGGAAAAATGCTAAAAAAAGTAAACAATGAATTAATCTAGAACGTAATTCAAGTCACCAAACCGATGGATCGTTTTTTCTGGATGATCCAGAAGGTGGAGACACCTGCTAGTCCATGGACTATCAAAACAGGTTGACTTCTTCCTTCAGTCGATTGATTTTTGGATGGGATGCGGTGTAAAGTTAAAATATAACCATCTTGGGTGATCACTTGGTGTTTTTCAAATGAATATCCATAACGTTTCGCTATAATTCTCTGAAAAAATGTGATAGCTTAGTAGTGGTTCCTTGGATCTGAATTCTGAGTAGCGTACTATCTTAGTTGGGAAAAATTAGCTGAAAATGAGTAGAAACTTGATAAGTTTATTTTTGATAGGACGAAAGTTGTTGACAGCTCAGAAACGGTTGCTCAGAAAATGGTTCTGAGTAGTGGATTTTCTTAGTTGGAATAATTTAGCTAAAAACGAGTACCCACTTACTGGGTTTATTTTTTATGCTAAGAAAGTTGCTAATAACTCAGAAACGGTTGCTCAGAAAATGGTTCTACATTGTGAATTTTTTTAGTGAGAAAAAATTAGCTTAAAATGAGTACCTAGATGCCAGATTTATTTTTTATACTAAGAAAGCTGTTAATAGCTCAGAAACGGGTGCTCAACAAGCTCAACAAGTAGTGCATTTTCTTAGTTAGATTAAGTTAGATAGAAATCAGTATTCACTCGATGGGTTTATTTTATGTACTAAAAAAGTTGTTAATAACTCAGAAACGGTTGCTCAGAAATCAATTTTGAGTAGTACATGATTTTAGTTAGACAAAATTACTTAAAAACGAGTACTCACTTCTTAGGTTTAATTTTCATACTAAGAGAGTTGTTAATAGCTCAGAAACGGCAGTTCAGAAAACATTTTCTGAGTAGTGCATTATTTTAGTTAGACAAAATCAGCTAGAAATAAATAGCCGCATGATAGGTTTATTTTTTAAACCTAAAGAGTTCTTTATAGCTCAGAAACGGTTGCTCAGAAAATAGTTCTGAGCAGTGCATTTTTTTAGTTAGAGAAAGTTAGCTGAAAATGAGTACCCACTTACTGGGTTTATTTTTTATACTAAGAAAGTTGTTAATAGCTCAGAAACGGTTGCTCAAAAAATGGTTCTACGTAGTGAATTTTCTTAGTAAAAAAATATTAGCTAGAAATGAGTACCTACTTGCCAGACTTATTTTTTATACTAATAAAGTTGTTAATAGCTCAGAAACGGTCGCTTAAAAATCAATTTTGAGTAGTACATGATTTTAGTTAGACAAAATTACTTAAAAACGAGTACTCACTTCTTAGGTTTAATTTTCATATTAAGAGAGTTGTTAATAGCTCAGAAACGGCAGTTCAGAAAACATTTTTTGAGTAGTGCATTATTTTAGTTAGACAAAATCAGTGAGAAATAAATACCCGCATGTTTATTTTTTAAACCTAAAGAGTTGTTTATAGCTCAGAAACGGTTGCTCAGAAAATAGTTCTGAGCAGTGCATTTTCTTAGTTAAAGAAAGTTAGCTGAAAATGAGTACCCACTTGATGAGTTTATTTTTTATACTAAGAAAGTTGTTAATAGCTCAGAAACGGTTGCTCAGAAAGCGGTTCTAAATAGTCAATTAAAATAGTAAGACAAAATTAGTTGAATAGGAGTACCTACTTTTTAGTTTTGAATTTAATACTAAGAGAATTTTAAATAGCTCAGAAACGGTTGCTCAGAAAATAAACCTGAGCAGTGCATTTTCTTAATTAGAGAAAGTTAGCTGAAAATGAGTACCCACTTGATGAGTTTATTTTTTATACCAAGAAAGTTGTTAATAACTCAGAAACGGTTGCTCAGAAGGCGGTTCTAAATAGTCCATTAAAATAATAAAACAAAATTAGTTGAATAGGAGTACTTACTTTTTAGGTTTGAATTTAATACTAAGAGAGTTTTAAATAGCTCATAAACGGTTGCTCAGAAAATAAACCTGAGCAATGTATTTTCTTAGTTTAAAAAAAAAATTAGCCTGAATTAATATTCACTTTATGGGTTTATTTTGTACACTCAAAAAATTGTTAATAACTCAGAAGCGAATGCTCAGAAAAGATTTCTGAGCAACGCATTTTCTTAGTTGGAAAAAAATTGCCTAAAATAAGTACCCACTTTATGAGTTTATTTTTTATACCAAGAAAGTTGTTAATAGCTCAGAAACGGTTGCTCAGAAAATAAATTTGAGCAATATATTTTCTTAGTTAAAAAAAAATTAGCCTAAAATGAATATTCACTCTATGGGTTTATTTTGTACACTCAAAAAGTTGTTAATAACTCAGAAACGAATGCTCAGAAAAGATTTCTGAGCAACGCATTTTCTTAGTTGGAAAAAAATTGCTTAAAATAAGTACCCACTTTATGAGTTTATTTTTTATAGCAAGAAAGTTGTTAATAGCTCAGAAACGGTTGCTCAGAAAATAAACCTGAGCAATATATTTTCTTAGTTAAAAAAAAATTAGCCTAAAATGAATATTCACTCTATGGGTTTATTTTGTACACTCAAAAAGTTGTTAATAACTCAGAAACGAATGCTCAGAAAAGATTTCTGAGCATCGCATTTTCTTAGTTAGAAAAAAATAGCCTCAAATGCGTACCCACTTTATGATTTTATTTTTTATACCAAGAAAGTTGTTAACAGCTCAGAAACGGTTGCTCAGAAAGCGGTTCCAAGTAGTGCATTTTCTTAGTGAGACAAAATGAGCTAAAGACTAGTACTATATCGATGAGTTTATGTTTGAAATTAAAAAACTTTCATCATTGCTCAGAAAGCACTCAGAAACAGTAATTTAAAAGTTTTTATTGGAAACTCATTTAAACGTGCACAGTCTAATAATTGACTTTATATGAGTGCAATACTGGACATATCGAACGCTAAATCTGTTTACTCAGCTAATTTAGATGTGTTTTATTAAGTAATAATAATAATAACGAACTTGCAAATTTTCGATTGCAAATTACTGACATCATCGAAATTAAAAATCGACAAATTACCGAATTAATTTGTACGTATGTGGTGATAATCAAGGTGGGTCAGTTTGGTTGTACGTGTACTTTGACCTTATAAAACCTTTCCCGTCAATCGGTACGTTTAATTCACATTTAGTGGCCGAGACCTTCATTAAGGGAACGATTAACGTAATGGAGTGTTGTTAAATAAAAATTTTTTTTTTTTTGAATTCTTAAAAATGTTGGTGGTTAACGAGTTATTTGGGAAAAAAAACGAACTGGTCCTTCGAGTCGGATTTTGCACTTAAACTTGAATATCTTAGCAATAAGTAGAGATAACTCTATGGTGTTTGGGTTCATTTTAATCAGCATGAAAATTGCTATAAAGGTTTATAAAAATTTTTCAAAAATCAACCTTTATAGAAGAAATATTTTGAAAAAATTAATATACATTTAGCTAATATATTTAATCATGAAAAACAAATATTTTTTGCCTCTTGTAAATTTCGTGTATCTCTAATAGTGGCGAAGATATTTGCAAAAAAACATTTGGTCCTTCGAGCCGGATTTCGCACTAAAACCTGAATATCTCGGCAACAAAACGAGACAACCCCAAAGTGTTTGGGCTCATTTTAATCAGCACAAAATTCCCTATTAACTGATGCTATTTTTACTCACCGGTGAAGATCCCACGTCAGGATTATGCGTGCAATTTTTATTCCTATAAACGGTCCGATAGTCCTCCAGGGTCCTACAGGCGTTATTCCCATATTTGACCGAACACTCAACCCAAATAATCGATTTAACGTAAATAATTATCAATAAGGCGATACAATATCTGCGTGAGAAGAGCATCTTTTTGTTGTTTAAAGTCGCGTCTAGACTGGGAATAATTTAACACAATAATGACGTAAAACCGGTTAAAAAAATATTTGTGGAAACTCTTCCTGATGTAAAGAACAACAAAAGATTGGGCCGAATTATTATGCGTCGTATGGCACTTGCGTTTGAATAAATAACATCTTATGGTACTTTTTTATTGTAGCGAATATACGAGAGTACCTGACTGATGTTATTATTAAATGAAGGAGAATCGGTTTCAAGATTATTTGTTTAAATTGAGGTGATCAGGTTCACCTGTAAAGAAATGTGGTGCGTTTTTATGCGAGGCAAATGATGATTTTTTAAGTGCCTTCGGATGTTCTGATAATTATGGTGTACGTATGTTTTGCTAGGGTTAAAGTGCGAGCAAGTAATGGCATTTGAATATGACAAATTACGGGTTTTAATGAATGAAATAAATGCTTGTAGCGCGAAAACCAGGAGGCCTAAACATGTGAAATTTGGTATAAAAATTATTTGGAATTCATTGAGGAATTTATGCACAAATTTTCAAAACTGTATCTTGAGTGGTTTTTGAGTTAAGGACATTTTTTGAATTTTCCAATAAAAAAAATCACATTTTTCAAAAAAAAAATTTTTTTCAAAAATTAAATTTTTTTCGAAAAAACGCTGAAATAGGTGTCTAATGAAATTAATTGAAGAATACGTGTACAAAATTTCAAAACTGTATCTTGAGTGGTTTTTGAGTTATGGACATTTTTTGAATTTTCCAATAAAAAAAATCACATTTTTCAAAAAAAATTTTTTTTTTCAAAAATTAATTTTTTTTCGAAAAAACGCTGATATAGGTGTCTAATGAAATTAATTGAGGAATACGTGTACAAAATTTCAAAACTGTATCTTGAGTGGTTTTTGAGTTATGGACATTTTTTGAATTTTCCAATAAAAAAAATCACATTTTTCAGAAAAAAATTTTTTTTTCAAAAATTAATTTTTTTTCGAAAAAACCCTGAAATAGGTGTCTAATGAAATTAAATGAAGAATACGTGTACAAATTTTCAAAAGTGTATTTTGAGTGGTTTTTGAGTTATGGACATTTTTTGAATTTTCCAATAAAAAAAATCACATTTTTCAAAAAAAATTTTTTTTTTCAAAAATTAAATTTTTTTCGAAAAAACGCTGAAATAGGTGTCTAATGAAATTAATTGAAGAATACGTGTACAAAATTTCAAAACTGTATCTCGAGTGGTTTTTGAGTTATGGACATTTTTTGAATTTTCCAATAAAAAAAATCACATTTTTCAAAAAAAATTTTTTTTTTCAAAAATTAATTTTTTTTCGAAAAAACGCTGATATAGGTGTCTAATGAAATTAATTGAGGAATACGTGTACAAAATTTCAAAACTGTATCTTGAGTGGTTTTTGAGTTATGGACATTTTTTGAATTTTCCAATAAAAAAAATCACATTTTTCAGAAAAAAATTTTTTTTTCAAAAATTAATTTTTTTTCGAAAAAACCCTGAAATAGGTGTCTAATGAAATTAAATGAAGAATACGTGTACAAATTTTCAAAAGTGTATTTTGAGTGGTTTTTGAGTTATGGTCATTTTTTGAATTTATTAATGAAAAAATTCACTTTCTACACAAAAAAATTCATTTCTCAAAAACTAAATTTTTTTTCAAAAAACGCTAAAACAGGTGTCTAATGAAATTAAATGAAGAATACGTGTGCAAATTTTCAAAAGTGTATTTTTAGTAGTTTTTGAGTTATGGGCATTTTTTGAATTTATTAATGAAAAAATTCACTTTCTACACAAAAAAATTCATTTCTCAAAAACTAAATTTTTTTTCAAAAAACGCTGAAACAGGTGTCTAATGAAATTAAATGAAGAATACGTGTGCAAATTTTCAAAAGTGTATTTTTAGTAGTTTTTGAGTTATGGGCATTTCTTGAATTTATTAATGAAAAGATTCACTTTTTACACAAAAATTTTTTTTTCTCAAAAACTTAATTTTTTTCCAAAAAACGCTGAAATAGGTGTCTAATGAAATTAATTGAAGAATACGTGTACAAAATCCCAAAACTGTATCTTGAGTGGTTTTTGAGTTATGGTCATTTTTTGAATTTATTAATGAAAAAATTCATTTTTTACAATAAAAAAATTATTTTCTCAAAAATATAATTTTTTTTTAAAAAACGCTGAAATAGGTGTTCACTGAAATTAAATGGAGAATACGTGTTCAAATTATCAAAAGTGTATTTTGAGTAGTTTTTGAGTTATGGTCATTTTTTGAATTTTTAATTGAAAAAATTCTCTTTTTACAAAAAAAAAATCATTTCTCAAAAATTAATTTTTTTTTCAAAAAATGCTGAAATAGGTGTCTAATAAAATTAAATGAAGAATACGTGTGCAAATTTTCAAAAGTGTATTTTTAGTAGTTTTTGAGTTATGGGCATTTCTTGAATTTATTAATAAAAAGATTCACTTTTTACACAAAAATTTTTTTTTCTCAAAAACTTAATTTTTTTCCAAAAAACGCTGAAATAGGTGTCTAACGAAATTAATTGAAGAATACGTGTACAAAATTTCAAAACTGTATCTTGAGTGGTTTTTGAGTTATGGACATTTTTTGAATTTTCCAATAAAAAAAATCACATTTTTCTGAAAAAAATTTTTTTTTCAAAAATTAAATTTTTTTCGAAAAAACGCTGAAATAGGTGTCTAATGAAATTAATTGAAGAATACGTGTACAAATTTTCAAAAGTGTATTTTGAGTAGTTTTTGAGTTATGGTCATTTTTTGAATTTTCCAATAAAAAAAATCACATTTTTCTGAAAAAATTTTTTTTTTCAAAAATTAAATTTTTTTCGAAAAAACGCTGAAATAGGTGTCTAATGAAATTAATTGAAGAATACGTGTACAAATTTTCAAAAGTGTATTTTGAGTAGTTTTTGAGTTATGGTCATTTTTTGAATTTATTAATGAAAAAATTCACTTTTTACAAAAAAAAAAATTATTTCTTAAAAAATTAATTTTTTTTCAAAAAACGCTGAAATAGGTGTCTAATGAAATTAATTGAAGAATACGTGTACAAAATTTTAAAACTGTATCTTGAGTGGTTTTTGAGTTATAGACATTTTTTGAATTTTCCAATAAAAAAAATCACATTTTTCAGAAAAAAATTTTTTTTTCAAAAATTAATTTTTTTTCGAAAAAACCCTGAAATAGGTGTCTAATGAAATTAAATGAAGAATACGTGTACAAATTTTCAAAAGTGTATTTTGAGTGGTTTTTGAGTTATGGTCATTTTTTGAATTTATTAATGAAAAAATTCACTTTCTACACAAAAAAATTCATTTCTCAAAAACTAAATTTTTTTTCAAAAAAGGCTAAAACAGGTGTCTAATGAAATTAAATGAAGAATACGTGTGCAAATTTTCAAAAGTGTATTTTTAGTAGTTTTTGAGTTATGGGCATTTCTTGAATTTATTAATGAAAAGATTCACTTTTTACACAAAAATTTTTTTTTCTCAAAAACTTAATTTTTTTCCAAAAAACGCTGAAATAGGTGTCTAATGAAATTAAATGAAGAATACGTGTACAAAATTTCAAAACTGTATCTTGAGTGATTTTTGAGTTATGGACATTTTTTGAATTTTCCAATAAAAAAAATCTGATTTTTCAGAAAAAATTTTTTTTTTCAAAAATTAAATTTTTTTCGAAAAAACGCTGAAATAGGTGTCTAATGAAATTAATTGAAGAATACGTGTACAAATTTTCAAAAGTGTATTTTGAGTAGTTTTTGAGTTATGGTCATTTTTTGAATTTATTAATGAAAAAATTCACTTTTTACAAAAAAAAAATCATTTCTTAAAAAATTAATTTTTTTTCAAAAAACGCTGAAATAGGTGTCTAATGAAATTAATTGAAGAATACGTGTACAAAATCCCAAAACTGTATCTTGAGTGGTTTTTGAGTTATGGTCATTTTTTGAATTTATTAATGAAAAAATTCATTTTTTACAATAAAAAAATTATTTTCTCAAAAATATAATTTTTTTTTAAAAAACGCTGAAATAGGTGTTCACTGAAATTAAATGGAGAATACGTGTTCAAATTATCAAAAGTGTATTTTGAGTAGTTTTTGAGTTATGGTCATTTTTTGAATTTTTAATTGAAAAAATTCTCTTTTTACAAAAAAAAAATCATTTCTCAAAAATTAATTTTTTTTTCAAAAAATGCTGAAATAGGTGTCTAATAAAATTAAATGAAGAATACGTGTGCAAATTTTCAAAAGTGTATTTTTAGTAGTTTTTGAGTTATGGGCATTTCTTGAATTTATTAATAAAAAGATTCACTTTTTACACAAAAATTTTTTTTTCTCAAAAACTTAATTTTTTTCCAAAAAACGCTGAAATAGGTGTCTAACGAAATTAATTGAAGAATACGTGTACAAAATTTCAAAACTGTATCTTGAGTGGTTTTTGAGTTATGGACATTTTTTGAATTTTCCAATAAAAAAAATCACATTTTTCTGAAAAAAATTTTTTTTTCAAAAATTAAATTTTTTTCGAAAAAACGCTGAAATAGGTGTCTAATGAAATTAATTGAAGAATACGTGTACAAATTTTCAAAAGTGTATTTTGAGTAGTTTTTGAGTTATGGTCATTTTTTGAATTTATTAATGAAAAAATTCACTTTTTACAAAAAAAAAAATCATTTCTTAAAAAATTAATTTTTTTTCAAAAAACGCTGAAATAGGTGTCTAATGAAATTAATTGAAGAATACGTGTACAAAATTTTAAAACTGTATCTTGAGTGGTTTTTGAGTTATGGACATTTTTTGAATTTTCCAATAAAAAAAATCACATTTTTCTGAAAAAAATTTTTTTTTCAAAAATTAAATTTTTTTCGAAAAAACGCTGAAATAGGTGTCTAATGAAATTAATTGAAGAATACGTGTACAAATTTTCAAAAGTGTATTTTGAGTAGTTTTTGAGTTATGGTCATTTTTTGAATTTATTAATGAAAAAATTCACTTTTTACAAAAAAATAATCATTTCTTAAAAACTTAATTTTTTTTTCAAAAAACGCTGAAATAGGTGTCTAATGAAATTAATTGAAGAATACGTGTACAAAATTTCAAAACTGTATCTTGAGTGGTTTTTGAGTTATGGACATTTTTTGAATTTTCCAATAAAAAAAATCACATTTTTCTGAAAAAAATTTTTTTTTCAAAAATTAAATTTTTTTCGAAAAAACGCTGAAATAGGTGTCTAATGAAATTAATTGAAGAATACGTGTACAAATTTTCAAAAGTGTATTTTGAGTAGTTTTTGAGTTATGGTCATTTTTTGAATTTATTAATGAAAAAATTCACTTTTTACAAAAAAAAAAATCATTTCTTAAAAAATTAATTTTTTTTCAAAAAACGCTGAAATAGGTGTCTAATGAAATTAATTGAAGAATACGTGTACAAAATCCCAAAACTGTATCTTGAGTGGTTTTTGAGTTATGGCCATTTTTTGAATTTTTCAATAAAAAATATTACATTTTTCAAAAAATTTTTTTTTTTTTTAAAATTAAATTTTTTTTGAAAAAACGCTGAAATAGGTGTCTAATGAAATTAATTGAAGAATACGTGTACAAAATTTCAAAACCGTATCTTGAGTGGTTTTTGAGTTATGGACATTTTTTGAATTTTCCAATAAAAAAAATCACATTTTTCAGAAAAAAATTTTTTTTTTTAAATTAAATTTTTTTCGAAAAAACGCTGAAATAGGTGTCTAATGAAATTAATTGAAGAATACGTGTA
The DNA here is from genome assembly GCF_022605725.1 of Anthonomus grandis grandis. NCBI lineage: Eukaryota > Metazoa > Arthropoda > Insecta > Coleoptera > Curculionidae > Anthonomus > Anthonomus grandis. The sequence goes on from NC_065562.1 coordinate 20,139,178, forward strand.
CAAAATTTCAAAACTGTATCTTGAGTGGTTTTTGAGTTATGGCCATTTTTTGAATTTTCCAATAAAAAAAATCACATTTTTCAGAAAAATTTTTTTTTTCAAAAATTAAATTTTTTTCGAAAAAACGCTGAAATAGGTGTCTGATGAAATTAATTGAAGAATACGTGTACAAAATTTCAAAACTGTATCTTGAGTGGTTTTTGAGTTATGGACATTTTTTGAATTTTCCAATAAAAAAAATCACATTTTTCAGAAAAAAATTTTTTTTTCAAAAATTAAATTTTTTTCGAAAAAACGCTGAAATAGGTGTCTAATGAAATTAATTGAAGAATACGTGTACAAAATTTCAAAACTGTATCTTGAGTGGTTTTTGAGTTATGGACATTTTTTGAATTTTCCAATAAAAAAAATCACATTTTTCAGAAAAAATTTTTTTTTTCAAAAATTAAATTTTTTTCGAAAAAACGCTGAAATAGGTGTCTAATGAAATTAATTGAAGAATACGTGTACAACATTTCAAAACTGTATTTTGAGTAGTTTTTGAGTTATGGTCATTTATATATGGGACAAGCAATATTCGACCACCCTTACAACAAAATAAAATAAAATAAAAAATAAACTCGAGAAATATTCGAATAGGACAAAAGCGACGAGATGATTCCTGGCTTAAGTGACCTTTTAACGAGAGGGTCCTCACTCAACACGTCTGGCACAGATATTCTCCAGAATCCTCCTTCACTCCCTCTCATCCTTTGTACCAGACAATCCCTATTTAATAAATTTCAGAAAATTGGCGTTTTAACAAACGATCTTAAATTAATCGCACCGGAACCGGAAGTGCTCGATTTCCTCTCACACCTCGATCGGAGGCCCTTCAAAGTCCCGGCACTATCGCGGTTGTTGTTTGTTCCTGGCCGACTTTGATCCTGCTCTCAGATAAAACGTCCTTTTGAGGAAATTGAGGTCCTGAGGGCAGTCAAACCTCCCCCTCCTCCTTAAATAAGGGAAAAATTCATTAAAGGTTATTGTGGAGCGGGTTAATCCGGGGTGGCGCCATCTTTTGATAACTGGGAAAGTTATAATCGATTTTAAGGGTTTCTTTAGGAAATATCGATTATTTGCTAGTGCAGATTTCTATAATATGGTCTTTAGACCGAAATATACAGGAAACTTGAATTCTTTTTTCTTTTTTTAATGCGCCTTTAAGCACCTGAAATTTGAAAATGTTTAATAGGAAATTTGATGACGTTGTAAAGTGTCTTACGCCGATTAAAATGAGGCCAAACACTTTGGGGTTACCTCGTTTGGTTTCGGAGATATTTTAGTTCAAAGTGTACCATGTGCGTGTGAGCACCAGATTTCCCTGCATATCTCCGTTAGTATTAAAAATATCGAAAATCACTTAGGGACAAAAAATGTGCCAAATTACCGTGGCCACATAAAAGCTTAATAAAATTTTCCCCTAAAACGTATAGCGAGCAAGCTATCTTAAAATAAAGAATTTGGCGAAGGTACCAGGCAAAAAAAACAACGTTATAGAACTTCATTCATATATTTCCACTAACACAGTAACAAAAAAACTACCTCAAACTCATACACAGACAGTGTTGCCGCCTCATATATATATATAAATTAAACACAAGTTTCCACGTCTTGAGCCTCGGTAATCTTCAATAAGGGAGTGCACTCGGCCCCCCACTCGCCCTTACGAGGACTCACCGGAGCCGACAGCGTGGTCTGAATAATTCCGGGCACGTTGAGGTGACAACGTGGCAACGTCGGCACACTGTGGCAACACTGCTTCTGGTCGTCAGTCAGGACGGTCAGTTGGGACTGGGTCAGTGACGTCGCACAGTTCGCCAGGTTCTCTATGCACGGACAGGAGGTCGACGAGGGTTTAACAAACAGCTGGAAAAAGATAATTAATCTATAACTATTTGACGCAATTTGGGTACCTATCTGGTGTCAAAACTTTCATTGTTTTTTAGTTGAGTAAGCACTTTTATCTGGGATCATAGTTAAGTTCGTAACCGAACATCTCCTCATGCCCGGGTATTTTCTCCTGTCCGGAAACTTTTGCATTTTATGACGAAAAATTATAGAGAATTTTGTGCTGATTAAAATGAGTCCAAACACCATGCAGTTATCTCAATTAATTGCCAAGATATGATTGTTTTAATGTGAAAACCGGCTCGAAGGACCAAATGTTTTTCGCGAATATCTCCTAAATTTTAAGAGATAGCTATAGAGTGTTTGATATCAATATAATCGGGAAAAAAGGGTCTATTCATTTGTTTAAATAAAAAAATCATTTTCCAGGCATTTAAAATCGAGTCCAGGTACCTTAAGTTTAAAAAAATCCTTGGGCTGGATAGATAATTCCATGCTGATTTAAATAAACCCAAACACTATGCAGTTATCTTTATTAGTTCTCAAGATATTGGCACTTTAAGTGTAAGATCCGGCTCGAAGGACCAAATGTTTTTCGTGAATATCTTCTAAACTATTAGAAATAGTTATAGCGTGTTTGGTATCAATGTAATCGGGAAAAAATGCTCTATTTATTTGTTTATATAAAAATAATTTTTCTGATACTTACAATAGAGTCCACATACTTAACTCTAAAAAAATATTAGACTTATTTGCTAATTAAATAGAGAATTTCAAGCTGATTAAAATGAGCCCAAACACCATATAATTATCTGCATTAATTTCCAAGATATTGACCCATAAATTGCAAAATCCGGCTCGAAGGACCAAATGTATTCTGTGAATATCTCTCTAATTAATAGAGATACGAAGATTTTACTGAAGACAAAAAAAGTTTATTTTTAAATATCCTATCCAACCATGGTGCTTTTTTTTTAATTTTTGAAAAAAAAAATTTTAACCATTTTTTGACAAAAAAATTTTAAAATTTTAATAGACAATTTTACGCTAATTAAAATAAGCCCAAGCACTCCAGAGTTATCTTTGACCGTTCCCAAGATATCGCCATTAGAATCCAAAATCCGGCTCGAAGGACCAAATGTTTTTAGCGAATATCTCCTAAACTATTGGAAATTACTATAGAGTGTTTGGTATCAATAAAATCGGAAGAAAAATCTCTATTGATTTGTTTACTTAAAATTTATTTTCCAGACACTTAACCTCTTTATGCCTAATCGATAGTCGAGGGGTTACATTTTAAAACGTATTGTATATGAGGGCTCAAACAAAGTACAAATTGGCGAATGTGCAGGGCAAATCTTCAATCGCCAATAACACGAAATCCACCGAAGATATTTGAAAAATCCCTTCACTAACTTACCGCATCTAAGTTGGACCCCAAATACTCCCTACAAGGGCTACTGCGATCAACGATAGCCTCCAGGTACTGACCCATTTCACCCTCTCCCCCGTTGGCGAACCGTAATCTCTTAGGACTCTCGAAGGAGGAGCACCTAGGAATCGGACTTCGCACGTGTTTACTCTTCAATGAGCTCCTGGTGATCATGTAGTGACCGTTTTCGGTTAAAGTGCGCATGTGCCTGCCCCTCCGGATCTCCCGTAACTCCTTCCGGATTTTCCGGAAGTGCGCGTCTTCCCCTATGAGCCAATAAGTCAGCTGGCGGCCTTTGCCCTTCATGTCCACCATGCCGCGTTCCACCAGATGGTACCCGCCCATTTTCGTGAGCAAATCCTTGCACGTTTTACTGCAATGAATCTTCAGAGCTGCAATGAACTGCATTAGACTTTAAATGGGGTTTAATGGTACCACTTACGTAGTCCAGTGGACTCCATCCTGCTGGCGGTGTTGACTGTATCACCAAAAAGGCAGTACCGAGGCATCTTGTGCCCCACCACACCGGCGCACACCGGTCCAGAATGGATCCCGATGCGCAACATCAACTTGTGCCCCGGCCGGTGTCTTATGGTGAAATTTTTGACTTCGTGGAGCAGATGGAGGGACATGGTGGCCACCTCGGCGGCGTGTTGGTGATGGTCGGTGCGTATGGGCAACCCACTCACCTAAAAACACCCGGGAACTGTGATTCCTGCTGATTAAAATGAACCCAAACACTTTATGCATAGCTCTTATTGAGACTGAGTTATAAGGGTTTAAAGGATAAAGTTTTGTGGCCTTACCACCATATAAGCGTCCCCGATGGTCTCCACCTTATACACGTCATAATTCTCGATAATTGAGTCGAAACAGCTGTACAGATCATTCAAGAAATTCACCACCTAAATAAATCCAATCCAAGTAAATAAATAAATTAATGAATCAATTGTATATGTACTTGTAACGGGGTACTTTCGGCGGACATAGCGGTGAATCCCACGATGTCACTGAAATAAATCGTCACCAGTTCGAAAGACTCCGCCTCCACTTTGTTGCCCTTTTTCAGTTGATCTGCCACCGGTTTCGGGAGCATTTCGTACAAAAGGGCGTCAGTCTTCTTCTTCTCTTCTTGCAACTGATCGGTACGTTCGTCCACCAGCATCTCCAGGTTGTTCGCGTACTTTTCCATCATCGCCATCATGTTATCGAAGATGTTCGGTTTCCTGTTACGATAGAGAATTTCGCGCTGATTAAAATGAGCCCAAACACTTTGCGGTTATCTCTATTGGTTCTCGAGATATGAGGGTTTTTATGTGAAATCCGGCTCGAAGGACCAAATGTTATTTGCGAATATATTCTGAACTATTAGAGGTAGCTTAAAGTGTTTGGTGTCAATTTAATCGGGAGAAAAGGCTCTATTGATTTATTTTTATAAAAGTAATTTTTCAGGCACTTAAAGTAGAGTTCAGGTACTCAAGTTTAAAAAATATTTCGATTATTTGCCGACTAGATAGAAAATTTTATGCTGATTAAAATAAACCAAAACATCATATCGTTACCTGCAATAGTTTCCAAGATATCGCAGCTTAAAGTGCAAAATCCGGCTCGAAGGACCAAATGTTTTTCGCGAATATCTTCTAAAGTATTGAAGATAGATATAGGGTGTTTGATATTAATGGAATCGGAAGTGAAAGCTCTATTGACTTATGCAAAAAAAATTTGTTTTCCAGGCACTTGAAAAAAATTTTTTTTTTATTGTTCAGATTTTTAACTCGTTAGATGGAGAATTTTGTGCTGATTAAAATGAGCCCAAACACCTTGGAATTATCTTCAGTAGTTTCTAAGATATGAGGTTTCCAAGTGCAAAATCCGGCTCGAAGGACCAAATGTTTTTCGCGAATATCTCCTAAACTACGAGATATAGCTATATGATGTTTGGTATCAATTTAATCGGAAGAAAAAGCCCTATTGACCTGTCGACATAAAAATATTTTTTCAAGCACTTAGAATAAAGTCCCATTATTTAAATTTTAAAAAACCTTTCGATTATTGGCTAATTAAATAGGTAATTTCAAGCTGATTAAAATGAACCCAAACACCATATACTTATCTTTATTAGTTCCTAAGATATTGACACTTAAAAGTGCAATATCCGGCTCGAAGGACCAAATGTTTTTTCCAAATATCTCCGTAACCACTAAACTTACGCAAAATTTACAAGATACCAAAAACGCGTAATTTTTTACACTCTATATAACAGACCACTTACATCCCTTTTCTCAACGGTCTCAATTTGCCACGGACACTTTTAAAATCGGGTCGGTCTTCCGGTACCTCCGCCCAACACTCTTTAAGACACTCCTTGACGAAAGTGTTCTCCAGTTTGTCCAGGGGAGGCCTAAAAAATCCCTTAGAATGACCCTTAAGGGTGTGAAAAGGCACGTACCGAAAGGGTTGTTTTGGATCCTTGCAATAAACCACTCGATTTAAAACTTCCGCGGGGTTTAAACCCCCTTGTTCCCCCCACGGCCCTTGACGCACTTGAATCTCATACAAAATCATCCCGAAGGAGTAGACGTCGCCCTTTTGGGTGCCCAAAGGCTGGTCCTTTGTTAATAAGGATTCTTGGAGACGTAACAGTTCAGGAGCCCTATACAGCATTTCTACCAAAAAAAAATTGTAATATTTAAACATTTATGGTTACAAGGGACCTTACTGTAGCATTTGTCCCTAATTTTCGCGGGGTCGTTTACACAGTTTTCCCCCGCACCCCTTTTGAACTCCCTCAGTCCGTAGTCGCTTAGTTTCACCACCCAGCGGGAGTCGATCAAACAATTGCCAGTGTGCAACCCCCCGTGAAATCTTATCGGGGAGTCGTGCAAGTAAATCATCCCCTATAAAAACCGGGATATTTCGAGAAATGTATATAACGGAAAATGCGGACGATAAAACATGGAAATTTACGGGGGTTTCTTGTGTCGCGGCACTTACCCTCAAAATGTCCCCGACTAAGGAAGCCACAAACATATTATCCAGTTTCACGTCGTCGTTTTCCAGCACGTCCTGGAAAGTGAAGTTTTTTCAGTTTTAAAGGAAATTTATGTTTTAACAGTATAACAGGATAGGGAATTTTATGCTGATCAAAATAAACCCAAACACTATATAATTATCTTTATTGGTTCCCAAGATATTGGCTCTTAAAGTTCAAAATCCGGCTCGAAGGACCAAATGTTTTTCGCGAATATCTCCTGAACTATAAGAGATAGCTATAAGGTGTTTGGTATCAATATAATCAGAAAAAAAGGCTTCAATAATCTGTTGAAATATAAGTCATTTTCCAGGCACTAAAATAAAGTCCAGATATTTAAAATTTGAAAATTTTTTTGGGTATTTGCTTATTAGATAGAGAATTTGATGCTGATTAAAATGAACCCAAACACCATATAATTTTCTTTATTAGTTCTCAAGATATTGGCACTTAAAGTGCAAAATCCGGCTCGAAGGACCAAATGTTTTTCGCCTATATCTCCTGAACTATGAGAAATAGTTATAAGGTGCTTGGTATCAATATAATTGGAAGAAAAAGCTCCATTGATCTGTTGAAATAAAAGTCATCTTCCAGGCACTTAAGATAAAGTCCAGATATTTAAAATTTAAAAAAAAATGGGTTATTTGCTCATTGGATAGAGAATTTGATGCTGATTAAAATGAACCCAAACACCATATAATTTTCTTCATTAGTTCTCAAGATATTGGCACTTAAAGTGCAAGATCCGGCTCGAAGGACCAAATGTTTTTCGCGTATATCTCCTGAACTAACAGAGATAGCTATAGTGTGCTTGGTATCAATGTAATCGGAAGGAAAAGACCTATTGATCTCTATACATAAAAATAGTTTTTCAGTCACTTACTTTTAGACTGCCCCTGGTACAGTACTCCGTGACGATACAGATGTTGGGCGGGTCGGTACAGGCCCCGATAAAAGCGTTTAAATTATCATGTCTCAAGTCTCTCATCTAAAAACGAAATGTCAACGAAAATGCCTTTAAGTGATAAAAGGATTTTGGACCATTTTCAGTTCTTTTTTCATCTCCCTGGTAATGTCTATGGTTTTCTTATGGACCTTTTTGACGGCAAATGCTCGTCCCTTATAAATTCCGATTTGGGTGAAGATCGAGGTGTACCGGAAGTCCGCGTCCGGGTTCGAACTTAGGGACACCTGGCTGGTTCTTATAAATGGCTGAGAATTCTTAAAAAAATTAAAATTTAAGGCATTTCCGGCTAAACCGGACGCGAATGGTCAGTTTTAGATTCTATGCGAAATTCCAAGAATTTTGAGGGGTCACATGACCTAGTTTTGATGAACGGTTCTTGAGATATAGAGATTTTTCAGTTCTGAGGCATTTCCGGTTACACCGGAAGTAAATGACAACTTTTTTTGTTATTTTCATATTCTATGAAAAATTCCAAGAATTTTGAGGGGTCACATGACCTACTTTTGATGAACGGTTTTTGAGATATAACGATTTTTCAGTTTTGAGGCATTTCCGGTTACACCGGAAGTAAATGACAACTTTTTTTATTATTTTCATATTCTATGTAAAATTCCAAGAATTTTGAGGGGTCACATGACCTACTTTTGACGAAACGATATCTGTTCAACCAAAGTACGGCATGTGACCCCTCAAAATTCTTGGAATTTTACATAGAATATGAAAATAACAAAAAAAGTTGTCATTTACCTCCGGTGTAACCGGAAATGCCTTAAAACTGAAAAATCTCTATATCTCAAGAACCGTTCATCAAAAGTAGGTCATGTGACTCCTCAAAATTCTTGGAATTTTACATAGAATATGAAAATAACAAAAAAAGTTGTCATTTATTTCCGGTGTAACCGGAAATGCCTCAAAACCGAAAAATCTTTATATCTCAAGAACCGTTTTTCAAAAGTAGGTCATGAGACCCATCAAAATTCTTGAAATTTTACATAGAATATAAAAATAACAAAAAAAGTTGTCATTTACTTCCGGTGTAACCGGAAATGCCTCAAAACCGAAAAATCTTTATATCTCAAAAACCGTTCATCAAAAGTACGGCATATGACCCCTCAAAATTCTTGGAATTTTACATAGAATATGAAAATAACAAAAAAAGTTGTCATTTACTTCCGGTGTAACCGGAAATGCCTCAAAACCGAAAAATCTTTATATCTCAAGAACCGTTTTTCAAAAGTAGGTCATGAGACCCCTCAAAATTCTTGGAATTTTACATAGAATATAAAAATAACAAAAAAAGTTGTCATTTACTTCCGGTGTAACCGGAAATGCCTCAAAACCGAAAAATCTTTATATCTCAAAAACCGTTCATCAAAAGTACGGCATATGACCCCTCAAAATTCTTGGAATTTTATATAGAATATGAAAATAACAAAAAAAGTTGTCATTTACCACCGGTGTAACCGGAAATGCCTTAAAACTGAAAAATCTCTATATCTCAAGAACCGTTAATCAAAAGTAGGTCATGTGACCCCTCAAAATTCTTAGAATTTCTTGTAGAATCCAAAAATGAAATAATATACAGGGCCTTCCATTTAAAATAAAAAAGTTACAAGTTTCACTGACCCTATTTTTACCATTTTCCTCGTTAAACTTGATCTCCTTAAAGTCGATCTTCCACAGCAAACTGTCGAGCTCCTGTTCGTACCTCCAGTTGCGATACAACACCAAAGACACCAACAGGGTGACCAAAATTAGGCCACCCGCCACTCCACCGGTGATTTCCACTGTATAAGCTTCAAAGATATTATTAAAAAGTTGTTTTTAGTGAAGCGAAAACGTGGTGGTACTTACTAATGCATTTTTCGTTCCTAAATCCACACGACGGCACGGCGATGGGAGGATGTCCGGCCACCCAGTCGACGGTACCAGTGAAATGAATTATCTGAGCAAACAAATTAAATATGTTGATGCAATTATTAACACGTAATTAGTTATTAAAGCATTTTTTTGCCCACGTTGCTATGCCCGTGTAAATTATTCATCGTTAGAACGGCTACATGCCTCACTGTGCGTTACAAATGATTTCTGCGTCAATTTTTTTTATACTGGTAAGATTTTATTTTATTTTTTAAATTTGGCAACCCTGTAGGGTTCCACAGTGCCTACCGCGATGTAGGCAACAAAGAGCCGATTTCAATAAGCCCAAACACTTTATAGTTATCTCTTTCCGTTCCGAAGATATTCAATTTTTAAATAATTATTATACAGGGTGAGCAAAAAATGTGAGTAATTTTCAAAAGCGGATATCTCGAGAACGGTAAAAGATATCTATAAAGTGTTTGGTATTTTTGAAATCAGCACAATAAGGCCCACGTAACTGGGTGGTTTCTCAGGTAATTCCATACGCGGGATGCGATCCGGTGTTGCCAACGCGAGAGGAACAAGTCAACCTCCTCACGCAGGTCTATCAACTGCTCGAGCAACTTGGCAACAACTCCCATAAGGAGGCCGAGCTCATCGATAGGTCCGTAAAAATGGACATGGAAAAATACAGTAGAACTTCTCGGGTTTTAATAAGCGTTTCCCAAGAGTTGGCTCTGCTAAGTAAGACCTTCAATTGTTTCTTCAAAAAATTAATAAAAAATTTATGACAGAACTGACTTCCAAGGCCAACTCCGTATGCTCCATAGATGCCAAAGGCAAGATCGAAGACGTGTCTTACGACGCTTTTATCTCACTTAGTCAATGCACCGAAAGGGGTAAATAAATTCAATGATTTTTTTTTTAAGGAAAAATCGTCATTTTCTTTGCAGATTTAAGCGATTTAACCGAAAACAGCATAAACGTGACCGCGGTCATTCAATCGGCCATAAAATCGGGCAAAAGTCTCCTGGAAAAACTGGAACAGTGCAGCGAGAAACGCGGTCTGGGTGTGATCGCTTGCTACAAGAAAATCATCCAGTTTGACGTCGTACCTGTCAAGGAACACCTGTCAAAGGCCATCGAGGACCATGCCCAAGGACAACTGACAACCTTTGGTATTAACGAGCGGTTTTATTCGTGTGTGGATAAGGTTATGGACAGTTTTCGGGATAAACTGGATGCCAACATGGATGCTGGAATGAATTGTAATTGAATAATAGACGTTTTAATTATTCAGGGGTGTTTTATTGGAGTCGGAGTTGATGATACTGGAAAATTGAATGTGTCGTTGTTTTAATTGGGAAATAGTAGCTGAAAATGAGTTGTATGTGAATGAGTCTATTTTAATTTTTAAGAGAATTGTGATTTTTGAGTAAACCGTCAGTGGTACCAAAAATTTGATTGCACTATTAGATTTGTGAGGAAAAATTAGCTGAAAAAGAGTACCATGTCGATAGGTTTATTTTTATTTTTAAGAAAGTTGCGCTTTTTGGGTAAACCGTCAGTGGTACCAAAAATTTGATTGCATCATTAGATTTGTGAGGAAAAATTAGCTGAAAAAGAGTACCATGTCGATAGGTTTACTTTTATTTTTAAGAAAGTTGCGTTTTTTGGGTAAACCGTCAGTGGTACCAAAAATTTGATTACACCATTAGATTTGTGAGGAAAAATTAGCTGAAAAAGAGTACCATGTCGATGGGATTATTTGAATTATTAAAAAAGTTGTAATTTTTGGGTAAACCGTCAGTGGTACCAAAAATCTGATTTGATCATTAGATTTGTGAGGAAAAATTAGCTGAAAAAGAGTACCATGTCGATAGGTTTATTTTAATTATTAAGAAAATTGTAATTTTTGGGTAAACCGTCAGTGGTACCAAAAATTTGATTGCACTATTAGATTTGTGAGAAAAAATTAGCTGAAAAAGAGTACCATGTCGATAAGTTTATTTTAATTATTAAGAAAATTGTCATTTTTGAGTAAACCGTCAGTGGTACCAAAAATCTAATTTGACCATTAGATTTGTGAGGAAAAATTAGCTGAAAAAGAGTACCATGTCGATAAGTTTATTTTAATTATTAAGAAAATTGTCATTTTTGAGTAAACCGTCAGTGGTACCAAACATCTAATTTGACCATTAGATTTGTGAGGAAAAATTAGCTGAAAAAGAGTACCATGACGATAAGTTTATTTTAATTATTAAGAAAATTGTCATTTTTGAGTAAACCGTCAGTGGTACCAAAAATCTAATTTGACCATTAGATTTGTGAGGAAAAATTAGCTAAAAAAGAGTACCATGTCGATAGGTTTATTTTTATTTTTAAGAAAGTTGCGTTTTTTGGGTAAACCGTCAGTGGTACCAAAAATTTGATTGCACTATTAGATTTGTGAGAAAAAATTAGCTGAAAAAGAGTACCATGTCGATAAGTTTATTTTAATTAATAAGAAAATTGTCATTTTTGAGTAAACCGTCAGTGGTACCAAAAATCTAATTTGACCATTAGATTTGTGAGGAAAAATTAGCTGAAAAAGAGTACCATGTCGATAAGTTTATTTTAATTATTAAGAAAATTGTCATTTTTGAGTAAACCGTCAGTGGTACCAAAAATCTAATTTGAGCATTAGATTTGTGAGGAAAAATTAGCTGAAAAAGAGTACCATGTCGATAAGTTTATTTTAGTTATTAAGAAAATTGTCATTTTTGAGTAAACGGTCAGTGGTACCAAAAATCTAATTTGACCATTAGATTTGTGAGGAAAAATTAGCTAAAAAAGAGTACCATGTCGATAAGTTTATTTTAATTAATAATTAAATTGTCATTTTTGGGTAAACAATCAGTGGTACCAAAAATCTGATTTAACCATTAGATTTGGAAGAAAAAAAATAATTGGAAATGAATATCATATAAATAAGTTTATTTTAATTTTAACAAAAAATTTATAATTTTACATACACCCCAAACAAAACCCCTTTGAGCGTAATTGTACGGTCATCGACTTACCGGTAATCCCTTGTTTCCACTCAACCCGAAAACCCCGACCGGAAACAATCCGAACTCGTCCCTATTCTTATATTTCAACGGTTTCCTGGCAATTAGGGTGTAATTCCCTTCGGCATCCCCGTTCTCGTCCATATACACCAAGTAACTATTGAGAGAGTAAAAAGAAAATCTCATTTTATTACCCTCAAGTTAAGTGGGCGAAGATTTAATTTACCCCGCCGAGCAGAGAGGGTTCACTAAACCGTAAGGGGTAAGCGCTACTACTTACCCCATGGCGCTACGGTAATGCGTGGTCTTCATGGCGTTTATTATCGCCGTGCCGTTCCTCGGATTACCTCCGTTATCCATTACTTTTAGTAAGGCTTTCGAGTAGAGATGGACGGCGTCGTATAGGTAAGCCGCCTCGGCACGGATCTGGAAAAACTCCTTATAAGTCAATAAGTATTGGGTTTACAAGAAAAAGTTATTTTATATAATTTTTAAAGAATTCAATTCTCTATAAACGGCTTTTTGTTTCATGAAAATCCCACCAAGGGTTTGGGAGATATTAGCGTTTTTACCCCCCCAAAAAAGGCCAACGGGTTCGGATAATTAAACGGGGGGCGCTCCATGTACTCGTTGACTAAATTTGAAAAATTCTCAAACCCTATTGGGCTGGACGGCACTATTCCTATGTAGTTTCTATAAGCCCTTTGTGCTATTAGGTCGTTCGGTAGGTCAGAGTCCCTTAGCAACCCTCTAAGGTACTTGGAGGGGTTTTTCTGGTCGTACTGCTCTATGTCCACGCCTACCACGAAGTATTCACCTGGAAATTAAGATTTTTTGAGGTTGGAGTTGATGGTATCAAAAAACTGATTTGTTCATTGGCTTAGTTAGGAAAAAGTAGCTGAAAAAGAGTACCATGTCGATGGGGTTATTTTAATTTTCAAGAAAGTTGTGGTTTTTGGTTAAACTGTCAGTGGTACCAAAAATCTGATTTGACCATTGGATTTGTGAGGAAAAATTCGTTGAAAAAGAGTACCATCTCGATTAGTTTATTTTAATTTGTAAGAAAGTTGTGAATTTTGGGTAAACCGTCAGTGGTACCAAAAATTTGATTTGACCATTGGATTAGTGAGGAAAAATTAGCTGAAAAAGAGTATCATGTCGATAGGTTTATTTTAATTTGTCAAAAAAATGCGATTTTTGGGTAAACCGTTAGTGGTACCAAAAATCTGATTTGACCATTCGATTAGTGAGGAAAAATCAGCTGAAAAAGAGTACCATGTCGATAAGTTTATTTTAATTTGTCAAAAAAATGCGATTTTTGGGTAAACTGCCAGTGGTACCAAAAATTTGATTTGACCATTGGATTTGTGAGGAAAAATCAGCTGAAAAAGAGTACCATGTCGATAAGTTTATTTTAATTTTTCAAAAAAATGCGATTTTTGGGTAAACCGCCAGTGGTAACAAAAATCTGATTTGACCATTGGATTTGTGAGGAAAAATTAGCTGAAAAAGAGTATCATGTCGATAGGTTTATTTTAATTTTTCAAAAAAATGCGATTTTTGGGTAAACCGTTAGTGGTACCAAAAATCTGATTTGACCATTGGATTTGTGAGGAAAAATTAGCTGAAAAAGGGTATCATGTCGATAGGTTTATTTTAATTTGTCAAAAAAATGCGATTTTTGGGTAAACCGTTAGTGGTACCAAAAATCTGATTTGACCATTCGATTAGTGAGGAAAAATCAGCTGAAAAAGAGTACCATGTCGATAAGTTTATTTTAATTTTTCAAAAAAATGCGATTTTTGGGTAAACCGCCAGTGGTAACAAAAATCTGATTTGACCATTGGATTTGTGAGGAAAAATTAGCTGAAAAAGAGTATCATGTCGATAGGTTTATTTTAATTTTTCAAAAAAATGCGATTTTTGGGTAAACCGTTAGTGGTACCAAAAATCTGATTTGACCATTGGATTTGTGAGGAAAAATTAGCTGAAAAAGAGTATCATGTCGATAGGTTTATTTTAATTTGTCAAAAAAATGCGATTTTTGGGTAAACCGTTAGTGGTACCAAAAATCTGATTTGACCATTCGATTAGTGAGGAAAAATCAGCTGAAAAAGAGTACCATGTCGATAAGTTTATTTTAATTTGTCAAAAAAATGCGATTTTTGGGTAAACTGCCAGTGGTACCAAAAATTTGATTTGACCATTGGATTTGTGAGGAAAAATCAGCTGAAAAAGAGTACCATGTCGATAGGTTTATTTTAATTTTTCAAAAAAATGCGATTTTTGGGTAAACCGTTAGTGGTACCAAAAATCTGATTTGACCATTGGATTTGTGAGGAAAAATTAGCTGAAAAAGAGTATCATGTCGATAGGTTTATTTTAATTTTTCAAAAAAATGCGATTTTTGGGTAAACCGTTAGTGGTACCAAAAATCTAACTTGACCATTAGATTTGGGAGGAAAAATTACTTGAAAAAGACTATCATATCGATGGGTTTATTTCCATGAAAACAAAAATATTTTTACATTAAAAACGATATGTTTCGTAACTTTATCAGTACTCATCAAGAAACTATTGAATTATAATATAAAATCAACTCACCGGTCTGAAACAATCCCTTCTGTTCCATGGCGACCATCAGTCCCAAATGTTCGTAATAATGGCCCAGGACGACATAAACTGCAAAAGTTTCGAAAACTGCATTAAATCATGGAGACGGTCAACGACTCCTTTTACAACTTTTGAAACAATGAGAGTTTCGCCGTATGATCGATATGCAATTTTAAAGTTTTCGATTTTATTACACGAACTTACTCCTTGTGTCCCTGTAAGTTTCACCCACTAGGGCGGCAAAGGGGTTTTCCATATATCCGTGATGATACGGGGTTGTCCAGTATTTTATTGCGAATACTTCAATACCGGTTTTCGGTAAGGAATCGACGAGGATCTCCGCGATGTTGCCAAATTGGTACTCGGGGGATTTTAGGTATAAGATCACCACCTGAAAGGGTGAAAGTTTAAGGGCAGTTTTGCACCCTGAATAAAATGACTTACGTGCGTCCAGTTGAAGTTATTTAAAACTGATATAACCGATTTGGAAATTTGAGGATCGGGAGGTCTCGTCCTGGCGAAAGTTGGAAATTTCGATTTGTCTGAGGTGGCAGAGTGGGTACAAAACTACAATAAATTGATTATTTCTCAAAAGTGATTTTTGAGTATTGCATTCGCTTAATTGGACAAAAGTAGCTAAAAATGAGTTGTCACTCGATCAGTTTATTTTCAAGATTAAGAAAATTACTGATTTCTCAAAAACCGTTACTCAGAAGTTATTTCTGAGTACTGCATTCGCTTAGTTGGACAAAAGTAGCTGGAAATGAGTCGTCACTCGATCAGTTTATTTTCAAGATTAAGAAAATTACTGATTTCTCAGAAATCGTTACTCAGAAGTTATATCTGAGTACTGGATTCGCTTAGTTGGACTAAAGTAGCTTGAAATGAGTACTCACTCGATGGGTTTATTTTAAAAATTGAAAAAATTGCTGATTTCTCAGCAACCGTTGCTTAGAAGCTATTTCTGAGTAATGCATTGGCTTAGTTGGACAAAAGTAGCTAGAAATGAGTCGTTACTCGATCAGTTTATTTTCAAGACTAAGAAAATTACTGATTTCTCAGAAATTGTTATTCAGAAGTTATTTCTGAGTACTGCATTCGCTTAGTTGGACCAAAGTAGCTAGAAATGAGTACTCACTCGATAAGTTTATTTTCCAGATTAAGAAAATTACTGATTTCTCAGAAACCGTTACTCAGAAGTTATTTCTGAGTACTGCATTCGCTTAATTGGACAAAAGTAGCTAAAAATGAGCCGTCACTCGATCAGTTTATTTTCAAGACTAAGAAAATTACTGATTTCTCAAAAACCGTTACTCAGAAGTTATTTCTGAGTACTGCATTCGCTTAGTTGGACAAAAGTAGCTGGAAATGAGCCGTCACTCGATCAGTTTATTTTCAAGATTAAGAAAATTACTGATTTCTCAAAAACCGTTACTCAGAAGTTATTTCTGAGTACTGCATTCGCTTAGTTGGACAAAAGTAGCTGGAAATGAGTCGTCACTCGATCAGTTTATTTTCAAGATTAAGAAAATTAGTAATTTCTCAAAAACCGTTACTCAGAAGTTATTTCTGAGTACTGTATTCGCTTAGTTGGATAAAAATAGCTGGAAATGAGTCGTCACTCGATCAGTTTATTTTCAAGATTATGAAAATTAATGATTTCTCAAAAACCGTTACTCAGAAATTATTTCAGAGTATTGCATTGGCTTAGTTAGAAAAAAGTAGCTGGAAATGAGTCCCTACTCGATATCTTTATAATTAAACAAATTCCCAATAACTCAGAAACTATTATTATTTCATTACACTTACATAAGAAATCATGGGTACATTGAACGCGGCCGCCATAAAGGCCTCGTGCTCGCAAGTCTCTTGGGGTCCAATAAAAGCGGACACGTTTCGAGTCCATAAGTCGGCGGTTTTCTGGACACTGACGACCTCCTCGCCGTACGTTTCCGCTATGATAAAGTCCAGTTTGTGACCTCGTTTGCCGAAAAGTCCCGCGTTTATTTCCTCGACAGCTAAAGAAATGGCACCGGAGATAGTCAGGCCTGGGCGCGAATATTCTTTATCGCCTTGAGGGTGAAGGTAAACAAATATTATACAGGGTGATATATGGAGGAAATTCCGATTTACCGGGTCTCCTTTGGGATCCCGTTAAATATCCCAAGGTGAATGTGTCGCTGTTGGTTCTTGTAGCCAGCGTGGCGATCAGTAGTAAGAACTTTAGCATTGTAACTGGGATTTTCTCATTACCTGTTAATTTTATAGGAAAAATTGTAGAGAGTAAAAAGATGCGGAATTTTATTCTCTTTAAGAAAGATTTTTTTGTTTTTGCTGTGAAATGTAGTATAAGCGAGTTATTTGAATGACAAGTGATCGGTGCCGTGGAAAAAAAGTTTAATTTCGAATTTTCTTGCTACCTGTCACATTTACGTAAAAGATCATAGAGAGTAAAAAGATGCAGAGTTGTATTCCCTATAAGAAACCTTTATTGACTTTGCACTTACGAAAAATCCCTAAAGTTAAAAAGTAATTTTTCAATTTTGCCTTTTACATGCAATCGTTCCATTTTCCACCGCGGGTTTATTGATGATGTTCTTGCACCCGACGACCCATTTTACATACATACATCCCCTCCCGCCCAACCCGATATTAAATTTATTATACATATGCGCCGCATCCAGATGTAAAATCTGGATAAGGAGGGATTTGAACCAGAAAAGGAACCACCACCGGTGGTGGAAACCTACTGACCTAAATTGGGACTTTTAATTTTGTGAGGAGGAGGAGGAGGTTAATTTTTTAAAAGTGTATATTATTCAGTTCAACTTACTGATATGAACTGAATATTAAGCGGCTCATTACGACCCGGTTTAAAGTGGATTTTAGCGCCCGCATATATCTTTAATTATATAGTAAAAACTGGGTCTATGATAATTTAAAAAAAAAACTTCATTATTCATATATAGGGCATTTTATAGGGTGTATCTCTCCCTCGAGGGACCACAATCCATCAGGATAACGTCCATTAATCCTGGGATACATAAATTAATTCAGCCGGTAAATTATGTGTGGCTTTTAGAGGGAATTTATCCCCTCAGGGGCTCACTTATAAACCACATGTATTGCGAAGAGCTTTTTTTAATTTAGGGCATTGCCCCCCTCCCCACTTTCGAAAAAAAAAGGGTCAAAGTTCCAACTTTTCCCTCTGATTTATTACCCTTACAGTGGAATGTGAATTATCCCCTACAGCTCCGAAAATAGGGACAAAAGGGCAGATTTATGATTGCACAAAGGTCAACATAAAATTTAATAAAAATGTTGTAACAAAACTTACTTGGGACAGTCACAACATGTATTTCCACCGCGAAAATTCGCGCACTACTGTTTTTCCGACCGTTTTACTCGCTTTTCTATAGTTTTCGAGCATGCGCGCTCCCTACCATCTTTTTTTTTAAATCTCCCGCCAATTTTCCTTCATTCGAGTATATTCAACCAGTAATGCACATAACATTTTTTATAAAAATATTTATTTCTTTAAAAGCACCTTATAAACTAATTTACAAACAACAACACCATTTTATTCCAATGCCCCGTCCAAGAAACACAGCTGTGGCAAGGTCTCGATAACCACCTCGACATCATGTTTAGTAATGGTTTTCTTCTTAGTCACATCTAATTGTTTACCAGTCTCTTTTGCTAAGTATTCTATAAACATTTCCTACAAATAAATACCATTTAAAATCCTTTTAAGAAGGTAATTTCATGTGAAACTTACAGTGGCTTTAGCGACTAGGAACACTGCATCGTACTGCACCAGCTCGACATCTGGGTCCATTTTCATCATGTTCTTAATACGTGCAAACTGTAATTTTAAATGTTTCACCGGTTTTAGACCGGGAGACTGTTTTTCATGACCTAATTCTGCTTGGGGCTGCGCTAAAGTCTCTGGGTCACTCTCTATAGAAATGTCCTCGTTTGTTTCTTGCCCCAGCAGAGCCTCTTCTTGCGGCAAAATTAACTCCTCGGTATCCATTTTAGTTTAGACAACATTAACCATTTTATGATGTTTCTATGAAAATTGTATTAAGTTTGGAAAAATAATAATAGCATTATTCTCGGCTCGATACAATATAAACAATTTTTTTTTAGGTTATGACATAACCTAAAAACGACAAAGCAGTGTTGTCAGATGGGTCGCACACTTTCCCACTATAGAGCCTCAAGTTTCTTATTAAAAATTGGTTAAAAAAAAAATATCGCACGTAACTGTATTAAAATGCATGAAACTTTCGGTTTTTAGGCCATGTGTTTAAATAAGAACTTTTTTTATTTCGAAAGAAACGTATACATCCGTTTCTGTCTATCGCGTGGCTCCTTTATCTTGCGTCTTTGTCGCTCTCGAAGAGATTTTCGCTTGCATGACCCACCACTTGACTTTTCGATTCTTACTTTTATATATTATAATTATATTTTTTCCCTCCAAAAAACTGAATCCTAGCACCTAATACTTTATCACCCGATTTATTAAAAAAAAAAACCCTTAAATTTATTAAGACCTTCAATCTTCGGCAACACCGCATTAAACTGACATTGACATGTTATGACGTCTATCAGATTTGACAGCTCGCCTTTGACATTTCCCTACTGTGGATGCAGCAAAAAAAAAAAAAAAACTAATATTATTTAAAATCCTTTATTAGTTACAACTTACAATGCACTAACTCTACTTACCAATTAATCCAGTGCCAAAAACCTTGGGACAATGTCGGACGATAAGAAGCAAATACCCCCGGGGGGAGCTGATCCGGTGGTGATGGACCAACTGCTCGAAAACATCACCTCAGAGGTGCAAACCAACGATTTCGTGCCCCTGGGGGGCTTCGGGCCGCAGTCGAACCTCAACTGGGCCCCCCAGATGCCTTACTACAACTCACCTTATCAAGAGCAACCCTGCAGAACCGGCTACAGCACCATGTTTCAGTCGGTCCCTTTGTACCCCAAAGAGCACTATGGCAGCTTTAACATGAGGGCTCCCCCACTATACACGTTTCCCCAACAAGAGAGTTTGCATGCCCCTCCGCCCCACACGCAAATATTCGAGAATTTAGTGGGTAATTGGGCAGTGCCAAACAAGTCGGGTACATACAGTCCGTTTGGGAACAGTGACACCTTTAAGCAGAGCTTGTTTGAGTTTCACAGCGAAGAGCAGCAGCCCCACGAGGACTTGATATTTCCTGATAATGATAAGTTTAATTTCAATAAGGATTTGAAGAAATCGAGGCCCTTGGCAGAGGTGAAACCCATGCGTCCCAGTTACTCGGACGTTTTGGCCAAAAGTGTGCCACTGAAGTCACCGAAAAGCGAACCGAAAGAGTCCAAGGTAAAGAGGGATGCCAAAAGGAAATCCGACAAGAATAGTCGAGGCGGTATCACGCTAAACCGCAGCAACACCAATAACGAAATTAAGGAGATTCCCTCGGACAAGGGGCTTCCGAAAACCGATAAAAAACAGACAGTGAAAGTGAGCCAGTTGAACAGGAAATGGTCTTCCATGGACAATCTGTCGGCACATAAAAGTGAGGAACCGAAAAAGAAGAGGGAGGAGGCGAAAAATGTGGGAAAAAGCAAAAGTAAGGCAGCAAAAAGTGTCAGTTATGTGGCCGGAGAGGTTTCGGTGGCCTCGGCTAAAGTGGAACCGGTTAGTTCAGGGAAGAACTTGGCGGCTAAGAAAAGTAAGGTTAGTAGACAGCGGCCGAGTGATAATAATGGGGCGGGGGATAGATCTTCGTCTAAACGTGCATATAGAACAAAAAGGAAGGAGGATCAGCCTGCTTTAGGTAAGTTTTTCTATGTGTCTGTATTGATATTTATTTACAAGTAAATCTGTGTAAAATAATTGTTTACTATTGCAAATATTATAGATGATTTTGAACATATGGTATCTAGACTCTATTACTAATTCAATTTTTAAAAAATAATTATTAATTTTGATATTATATACGGGGGGTGTCCCAAAAGTATGGACACACCTGGGAAATATGGGTGCTAGAAAAAATCTTTAAATACAAATGTTTTGGGGACTCAATCGGTGCATCTGATGGTGACCTTAAGTAATCCCAAGAGGTCAAATAATAAGGATTTCCATTTGAAGAAATGAGGTCGACCTTCAAATGACCTTGAAAATGAGGTTCAACATCAGATCCAAGGTCACCATTGGGTTCCTCGTTAAGACTTACCTAGGGTATGACCTTTATTTGTTTTGATTTTTAAGAAGTCATTATTTGACCTCTCGGGATTACTTCAACCTCATACCCGGATATAAAATTTTTCGCTCTTTCAGAATCCGGTGTCAAAAATAGGGGTTCCCATTTAAAAAAATCGCTTTGACCTTCAAATAACCTTGAAGGTCACGCTCAAGGTCACCATTAGATGCACCGATGATTGATTTTTTCAAGTGCCCCATATTTCCCAAGATTTTTGGGTGTGTCCATACTTTTGAGACACCCCTTATATATGTATAAGTATAAAATGTGCAGTCGATAATGTATTGCAGCTTTAGCAGTGGAAAAGATCAAATCGTACACCGAGGAGTGGTGGAAGGTCTCCACCGTCTTCACTCGATGGCTGTTCCATTTGATCTCCGATGTGCTTAGCCTAAGTTTACATTTAGGGAGAGATTTGTAAGTGTGTCATGCTTTTGAGGTTATAATAACATGACTCGTCCTCTTGTTCTTAGTCTGGTAGTGTTGTGGTCGAACTTGTTGCTCGGTTGGAGCACATTCTTTGCTTCTTGCGAGGATCTTTTGAGGCAATGGCGCGTCTCCGCCTGGTTGTGGGAGAAAATCGAGGGCAAGTTTAAAAAGAGGAGCCGCAAACCGAAAATTGAGGAGGAAGCGAAGAATTTCTTGAACAACGGTCTGGACATTAACATTAGTATGCCCGCCACCGGGGAGGAAGCTATGAAAAGGTTTAGAGTCAATTGTTAGTGAGGGTTAAGGTTTATTGGGGCTCGTTTAGGTTGTTGGCGTGCAAAGGAAAAGACCCTTATAGCATCCTGGGGGTGACCCCCAAATGTACCGACGACGATATTAAGAAGTACTACAAAAGACAAGCGTTCCTGGTGCATCCGGATAAAAATAACCAACCGGGGGCAGAGGAGGCCTTCAAGATACTCGTGCATGCTTTCGATATGATTGGTACATCGGAGAGGCGCGCCACCTACGATCGCGGTAAGTAATTGTACTAGATTCAGTACAATTACAGAGGGACGAATTGGTTTTCAGGGGTTGCCGAGTCCGCTTTCGTTGTCCAGAACTTCAGTCAGATGGCGGAACTGTTGCAGCAATTACAGCAAAAAATGGAGATGAACGCGAACACGATTAGGTGCAGCGCGTGCGGAGATCGGCACAAGAGGGTGAAGGTCGATAGGCCCAGTTATGCCGCGCGTAATTGTAAATCTTGTAAGATTCATCATTCTGCAAGAGAAGGTAAGGAAAATTGTACTATTTGAAGGCCCTAATTTGTACAATTGTAGTCAAAAGACCCTTGGGCATGAGGCAATTCCTCCATTGAATAATCTTTAGTAGACCACTCTTACTTTTAGTACAATTTCAATGTAAAACTAGACAAATTGTATAATTTTAAGTACAATTAAAAAATTCCCACAGGCGACATCTGGGCGGAGGGGCGGTACCTGAACGTCCTGTGGCGGTACTACGCGTGCATGGAGGGTCACGTGTACGACATCAGCGAGTGGGCCGCGTGTCAAAAACAAACGCTGAAACATCTGAAACCGGACTCGCACCACGTGCAGTACCGGATCGCGTTGGGAAAACAGCAGCAGCAGCAACAAAATGGCGGAGGCACCAGGAAATCCGGTGCGAAGACGGAAGGGAGGCCCGACTTGGAGAATTTGTTGAACTCTTTGTACGGGGCGGGTGGTACTGAGGGTGGGGCGGCGGCCAAAAGGCGCAACAAGAGCAGGAAGTGATAGAGGGAGAGTTAAAAAAGGACCGCCGCAGTATTTTTTTGTAATAAAGTGAATTAAAAAATGTGCTTTTTTGTGCTTTATATGGTAGTTCTAAGGTACGTCTTGGCCTCTCATTGTTTTTTCGAATTATTTTTAATTTACTCGATTAGTTTTTTTTTAATATATATATATATATTTTTTTTTTTGTGACTATGTGTTTAATTTATCCCCATGTTCCCCTATTATGACTTTTGACTTATTTTCCCTATTATTTATTATTATCTTGCAAGGCATAGTAGAGAAATGCAGAGTAAAACAGGACAAATGTATGTCAAATTAATTATTCAAAAGGTTCCGAGGCTCCACAAGAAGCACTTTAGACCCCGATATCTCCACAACCATAATCGATCGATTAATACTGCTTAGATAGAAAACCTACACGAGCGCTTTTTATGCTTATCTTTGGCTCAACTCGAGAGGTTAAATCAGGAGTGAAATAATGTGCACACACATAGAATTGTATAGTACTCAGCTTTGAAACATATTGGCCCTGTTAATAAGACATGATATCACTGGCTGTCCACGCACTTAACATAGCAGCTTCTTCTTCTCGGAATCCATTCCTCACTCTTCATTTTCACAAAAACCATGTATTGCAATACCTATTTAGGAAAATACCATAACGTCAATGTGTATATCCGATTCAAAGTGTTTACTACTTATTTCCTAGTTCTTATTCACTGCTTTTTTAGAAAATTTCCTTCCTGTCAGAACACCTAAAAAAGAAATCACAGAACACTGCACTGACTACCTGAAAGAATTTTTGAGCAAATTAGAAGAGCCAATCAATTTTTTGACCCAAAAAAGAGAGTCAGTTTGGGTGTAAAAGACTTTCTAAGACAATAATTATTTAGGTGCAAAAGTTTGAGGTTAAGTTCCGATTCATATAATCGCGACGTTGCCGTATTTCATTGAAAACCCTTCAGAACAACGTTGCCGTGGCAACCCGACATGCTGAAACGGCAACACCGGACCCAATTGACAATTAAAACGTCAGTCTTACTGGAGACAACCCCACTGACTTGTGACATCTTTACCCGATTGTGACTAATCAAAAGTCATATTTTGTTTTTATTTGCTTATACTAAAAAAATAAAATGGAAAAAACATGCATATTAACTCGTACATATGTATTTGTATTATATCTAGTCATTATTAATTAACTTATTTACAATGAAAACCCATATTTATTTCAAGAGATAGGTTCAGCTTCTGTCTTTATAAGAGCTTATATTTTGTTTTTTATAATTTGTGGATATATATTATTTTATTGCAATTGTATAGATGGTTAAAAAATATATATGTTTATTTTTTATTTAGGTATGTTTGTTACATATTTCTTATCATGTTTTATACCTGCAACAATTCTATTTTTTACATAAAAAGTGTTATTAATACCATACTTACAGTTTGCAGTATTTCATTTAGAATATATTGTAACTTTTTTATGCATTTTAAAATCCTTTGTTAAATTTATTTTAATTCATCTTAAAATAAAACATTTAAAAAAAAAATTAGCTTTGTTTTTTTTTATTTAAAATTTTGTCCCATATCTATCGGGCCAATTTATAATTCTTGGTAAGTATCTACAGCTAAACATCTTAAATAAGCGATTTCTTAAAAACCAAATTTAAATTAAATAATATTTTAGTTGATGTGTTAATTCTTGATTAAAGTGATGAGGGATGTCTGAGATCCAATATTTTTATTTTTTCTCAACATTTAAAATTAACGATTTTAATTAAATGTGGGTATTTCTAAAATGATAAGCATATTGTTTTTTTTTTAAATAAAATAAAATTCTATTTAAATATATCTCATCACTTGTCAGTTAACGCATCAACTTTGTAATGCAACTGCAAATTACTTGAAATTTAAATATCAGGCAATAGATCAAGCTTAAATTTCCCGCCACATGCCACCCAAGATGGATGCCCCCGTCTTTGTCAACAACGTCAATAAAGCTGTCAACAGAATTTCTGTCTGTTAATTAGGCAACACACATTTCTCTATATTTGTGTTCTGTGACGTCAGTTTTGAATGTAAACAAACCAGCTTTTTCTCACAATAAAAAAACGCAACAATTTCATCGATTAATAAAAGAAAAACACGTTCACTATGTCACCGAATAAGCCCTCGTCCGTATTTAAGCCCTTTTGCTCGCCGATGCTACAAAAGACTCCGGTTAAAAATAATTCAACCACCCCAAATTCCGTTAGGCATAAATTGGACAAGGAGAATGTAAATAATGATACCCCTCAGAAGCCCCAGGAAGAGAATAAGTCAAGATACCACACGCCGTGTAGAAGAATCGGACTGGCGAGGCC
This sequence comes from Anthonomus grandis grandis, assembly GCF_022605725.1. Taxonomy (NCBI): domain Eukaryota; kingdom Metazoa; phylum Arthropoda; class Insecta; order Coleoptera; family Curculionidae; genus Anthonomus; species Anthonomus grandis. The sequence continues at coordinate 20,164,383 of NC_065562.1, forward strand.
TAAAAAGAAACTTCAAAGGCCATTAGAGAGTGATCCGATAAGTTTAGAAAATGATTCATCCGAGGCAAAACCTCTGGAAACATTAGAGGAGGCAACTGTCGATGGAAGTGAAGTGGTAGAGACTGAACCTCATACAGTGAGTCCTGTACACTCTACGTGTGGCTCTTTAGTGGCTGTAAATGACACCAAGTCGTCTCGGAACAAATCTGAAACAATTAATAGTGAAGGTTCTGCAAAAGAATGCAAACCCGAAGCTATCCAATTAGGCAGATTTACAACTGAAGAGTATTTAGCTGAATATAAAAAGGACCCAGTAAGCTTTGCCAAGAGTCTGAACGAGAACAATGATTCAGAAGATGATTTTGTGCCTTTGGCAGAAGTTAAAAATAAATGTAAAAAAAAGAAACGCAAAGAATATACCGCTATCTATTGTCCGGTGTCTAAAGTGAGCAAGAAGCTAACTGTTGTGCTCGATCGTGATGTTATAACCGCCACAGAATCCCACGAGAGTGATGAAGAGATGTTCAGTTGTTCCCCCGAAGACGAGAAGAAACAGAGACAAAATCTGCTGGATTTAGTGAAGAAAATCAAAGAGGAAATTGGGGAAAAGGAAAAACTGCTCGATCGGCTGCAATATTGCGCCATCTACAAGAAGAAGCACGACAAGGAAAAGCTGGAAGGGTGCACGGAAAAATGGCTCAAAGGGTGCAAAATCGGCTTGAAAGAACTGCTGGGGAAAATGCAAGAACTTGGTCCTATCGATATGGGCCAACTCGTTAAGAAGCTGGGAATACCCGAACATATTGTAAATAAATTGAATCTACTTTAATTATTTGTGTGTTATTTATTTTAAATTTCCCTCCCTATGCAGCAAGCAGTTCCCTCTATAAGAACTGATGTTTTTTTTTTCTTACATAATTGGAGAGAACTGTAGTAGTTTCATAGAGGGCGCCACTATGCTAAAATTTCGCAAATATCTTAGCGTAAATATTTGAAATTGGTTTAAAGAAGTCATTTCTACTTATGGGCTTGATCGATTGTCACTTTTCCAGGTAGCCGCTTAATTAATGATCACGGTAATATTATAGACAGCATAAATAATTGCAGGGTTGCCAGACTGTTTTATAAATAGTATCCTTCCATACGATCTTGGGTACGTTTACACGAGTTCGCATTAAATCCTGGTGTAAACGCGCTACAGTCCATATCAAAGCCAACTACAAATATGAGGAAGCAAAAGACAGCACAGAACACAAAGGGGAAAATACTTGGTCTGTTTTCTGTGAAAGACAGCTGATGTGGCTATAAGAGGAGTAGCAACAGTAAGTTGCAAATTAAAAAAAAAAATCATTACGTGTGTCGCCATCTTGGCAACGTCGCAAAACAAAAGAAAACCCAACAGAGGGACACATTCAACAGGCAGGCATCGTCACAATCGGATTTCTCGCACACAGACACACGTAGAGTCAGTTTCGGTGAACGTCGTCGGGGTTTTTTGGTTGGTGATCGACTCACACGTCGAAAGTTTCACGTAAATAAACTTTTACGTGTTGTGACGTGCGTTTGGGTTCGTGTGAGTGCTCGATACAACCCTCCTAGTTCAAAATAAGGGGGGTACCACCTATATAGATCCAATACGTTATTCTAATATATGTTATAAACAGTGTTCTTTGTTGTCGTCTATTTCTGCAACATCGTCGCGGTTTTAACGGAGGAGAGTGCGAGTGAGTGAGTGAGTGCGTTGGAGAGTTGTTTTTTCGTAAATTTCCTCGTTATCACCACAATATATAAGTGCAAATAATAAGAGCGATTAGTAGGATTATAAGCGAGCGAGTGCGCTATTTTTAGCCCGCGCTGGTTTTTTTGATCACGTGAATAAAACGCTCAAATTGCAACAATAAACAAGTGACGAGGATCAGCAGAGGACCGAAAGTAGCGGCAACGATGCGCGCCAATGCCAGGCACCATTTGTTTTTTCGGATTTTTTAATACACATGGTAAGAGTTGCTCTCTCGTACCCACTATGGTTTATTGTACATTTTGGGAATCTATGTGAAATTCCAAGAAATTTGAGGGGTCACATGCCCTACTTTGCTTCAAGGGTTTCTGAGATATGGGCAGTTGAACATCTTCAGGAGTTTCTACTTTTTTAGACTAGCAGGGTAAAAAACGACAATTTTTTATAATTAAAAACGGGTTTCACTTCGTTATTTGATTAATCGGGACCTACTTACTAATACAATGTTTCATTAGTTCAAAAATCATGGTCATGGGTCAAAATTTTTTAATTGAAGTAAATATGTCATTTGATAGAGCCGAAAAAGCTAAGAATAATAGTGAAAACCGTTTCTTTGTACATCAAGTAGCCTTGGCGCTATGACAGTTGAAAGTAAAAAAAATCGGAACTTTCAACTGTTTATATCGTCCAAACGGTTTGCGGAAAATATGGCATGTGACCCCTCAAATTTCTTGGATTTTCATGTAGAATCCAAATATGAAATTATATATAGGTGTCCCGTCTAAATTAACAAAGTTGTTGCTACTTTCATGCTTGATTTTAAGTCAAAGCACACTTGTGATACGTTTTTCTCCGCTCCTATGAGGAATGAAGCTATATGTTATAAGAGTTTTTTTCTTATCTTGACAAGAGGAACCGAAATGGTCCTGTACAGTTTTACTCACAGAGTGACAGGAATCAAGAAAAGGCTCGAAAAAGACCTTTAATGATTGATTTAAGCTCTCCTATGGGAGTAAGAGAATTTTGTCATTAGGCTTTTATGTTTGTTCTTACATTTTACACATATGGAAGAAAAAATTTTTGAAATCGGGTAATTTTTGCATTTTGAGTTATGGTTGATTTTAAGTAAAATTCAAAATTGAAAAATGTTTTTTTCCAGTTTTATGGAAAATAGACTTTTAAATTATTAAAGTTTATTTACATAATTCCAGTCAGAATTTTGTGTATATATAGTAATAAGAAATACGATTATATTTACCATCAAATAGGCCTTAAAAAGTTTCAACTGTTTATATTTTCAAAACGGTTTGAGCAAAGTATGGCATGTGACCCCTCAAATTTCATGGAATTTCAAGTAGAATTCAAAAATATAATAATATCCTATCTTAAGTGAAGCTCATTTTCAGTAATTATCTTCCTTTTTTTCTACTATTAAATTTTATTAATTCAATTTATCTCCTATGCATATCCTCAGTTGATCGTAGGCTACTCGTACAATGTAACGACTGATTTCCCTAAAAAACTCATTAAAACTTTATCTAATGGCGACCGTACCCAGCGCAAATCGTATGCAAATCGACCCATTCAGACGTTAGGTACAACATATAACATAAATTACATCCTAATGTGCCTTAAATAAATATACAAGTTTTCCGAAAGTTTATTTAGCAAAGGCGAACTAGGCTACACACGCCCGCGGTTATTTTCGATTTTAACCGGTCAGAAAATAGCGCAGCATGTTGAGATTTTATGCGAATTTCGTGTATGTTTATTTTATTACAGTGTTAGTTACTATAGAAATGAAAATGCTTATTAGAGCAAAAAGAGAGGGTTGAACGCGAGAGTATAATATGAACCCCTTGGGGTGAAACTAATGGATTTTCACGCGAGGGTTGACTCGTTGATTTGATTTTTAAAAGCAGGAGTTTCTGCTGCTAAACACCTGGGCCATGATAATGTAATTGTTTTATCTTAATACCATATTACCGTAATGGGTTTTTAAATACGGAGACGTACCGTCTAGTAGAATGTCACGCGTGTCAACGATAATGAGAGGGGAAAAAATCACATTAAAAAACAATCGAATCGATGGTGTGTTATTGAAAATAGTTTTTCCAAGATGGCGTCCCTGATTGACAGCTGTCACAGCTGTTCTTTTAACGAGGCCATCTTGATTTTTATTAAAGGATAAAGTGAACGTTTATGTTATTTTTAGAGCGGCCGGGCGTGTAGATAAACAAAATTCTTTTCTATAAATAGAATCATTGTTGGAAGGCGAGTTTAAATTATTTTATTTAACGTCGTAAATGGGCAATAAAAAAAAAATTCCCGTTATTATTATTTTTCTTCTTATATGTATGTATATAATGGGCCGTAAATAAGGAGAGAAAAAAAAATCCAATTAACCGCACGTTTACCTTATTATTACGCTTGTAATTACAGAAATCGGTCATAAATTCATATTTATTGATCAAACATCGTCTCGGTTTGTTTGATCCTGCTCAGGGGCACGCCCTTACGATTTGTTTATTCACATAGCAACCCATGGGATCACACAAATCAAGTTAACTGTGACCTGTCAGATTCCTGGAAGTTTGTTTTGTTGACACATGACGTCACTAAAAACCAACCTACATTAATGTCTTATTAATATAAGGTTTCGGTTTCATATGATTTTGCATAGGCATATTTGAAAAACATCAATATGGCTAATGTCATTTGTCAAACGTCAACGCATTTCACGTATGAAATGCAGTATTGCCAACTGTTTAACAATTCGGCTGTTAAAACCGAAAAATAAAACACCATAGTGGGTATTCTCCTATAGGGAAAACCTTAAAATTTTTGTAACTGTACAAAAAAAAATATAAATTTGAAATATTATACAAATACTATAGTACTCACTTCTAGCATACAGTTGGCAAAGAATTGAAAAGGGTGAACGTTATTACTAATTATTTTTGCCAAGTAACGTCATTGACGTATGTCAAACTAACAAATCACGTTGACAGAACACACTGACGTCCCTTGTCAAAGACAGTTAGTAGTAAGGAGTCGGTTAAACGTCAAATCAAAATAGTAAGGGGCGGAAATATAAGAACTCATTGACGGATGAGATTTGTTTGACTTGCACAAGAGAACGTTAAAAATTGTTCACTTTAAATTTTTAAAATTATAACATTAAAAATTAATTAAATTTAAATAACTAAAGAAGACGAATATCATGCTAACTTTGGGCATTATTACGCATCATAAAAAAAAAACCAACATGGCCGCCCTAATGCCATCCGTCAATCTATTCATACGTCATAACATTTGACGTGACAGTGTTGCCAACTGTTCAACAATTGTCATGAATAAAACCGATAGAAAAAAACAACCTTATATATGAAGGTATTCTCTTCTTGTGGTGAGCTAAAAATAGAACTGCTCTATTTTTAGAACGCGACTGGTGAATACCCAAAGGGCATTAGATCGGGGTGTCCACCCTCTTGACCCCCATTTAACCTTGAAATGTCTAAAAAAGGAACTATAATACCACCGTGCAGACGAATTTATTTTAAAACGAAAAAAAGCGTGTGTGTGTATGTACCTGTTCGACCGGTGTAGTACGTAAAAATGGCATCATCGGTTCTATTTTTAGCCACCGTCCGGGTATTTTTAATCATTATTATCTTCTGGTGGTCGCGTAACTGGTTACTACCACATACATATGTAGGGTTTTCTATGTTGTCTAGGGTTTGTTGATGGTAATGAAAAGTCCGGTGCGGGATTTTCAAAGTATTTAATAAAATAATTAAGAAAACTATTGCACAAAAGAGTTTGGAGTAGACTTTAACTGTTAACTGATATGGTAAATCGCGTTCACATCCCTATGTCGAGCGGCTTTAAAACACTTATAATAACTCGTCTCACGTCTTATAATAGAAAAGGAAAAGGATGCAGCCACGTCTTACTGATCCTGACCTTAACCCGTCTTTACGTCTTTTATACGTCTTTCCGTCTTAATGTTAGGGACACGCCCTACGTCTTTTAAGATTTTCCCGAAAACGCGTCTATTTCGGAACCTTCAAGAAGACTGTCCACCGATGTCCCCTTTCGTCATCGCCGATGTCACCGTTAAAGTAAAAACTGCCACCTAATCATAACACATCGATAAGGGGCGTTCACGGAGCCTGAATGAGATCATTGTTTATTGAAATGGATTTTGAAAGAAAAATAATATTATACGTATAAATTAAATAACTACGAACCTAAAACTAATTTATTCTACACATATTATATACCTTCACTCACCATTTTCATCATTGATAATATAATATACAACTTAACCTTATTGCGCGATTAACACGCGATACAGATCTCGTCAAATATTTGCTCATATACTCCACTCGACGTGTTTTAATAACGGGAGGGCAATTTCGGAGTTGAGTGGGCCCACTTGATGGCACCCTCAAAATGATTTTTTTTTTGTTAGTTCAAAGTGTCGTCAGTACAAAATCCACTTAAACGATCCATTGATAAAATTGAGTTTTATTCAATTGGCCCCCTACGACCGTTCGGTTCAACTCAAACCGGATTAAAATAACGTTTATTAAATTATTAGACGGCGAAATGTAATAATCATTTATTTATTGGGTCTCTCTCTCTCTCGCTCTCTTGAGGAAGTCACCGTCAACGAATTATGATTGTTTAATTTGCATTTTGATTTATTTATGTGACCGAGATGACGAATTACGTCCATTTATTTCGTTTCTTGTTGGGCCCTCCCCATGACAACTGACAAGAAATATTAGATGCTGTCACTTGTCAAATAGAACCAATAGTAGTAAGGGGTGCGTCAAACGTCAAAAAGACGTTAAATAGTAAGGGGGGCGGAACCGTGTCAATTATTCGCGATAAACCACCTCGAAACCGTCGTGCAATGATTTTATATTTAGTAATCTCGTTTCAACATCGCCATAGGTTGGTTCATGGTCAGGGTGCTTCTAAAAATAACACATTCCTTATATTACTTACTACATAATTGTGTATTATGGTTAAAGGAATTATAATTGTACTGTTTCTTGTACCGATATGTTTATTTCATAGACGACGGTTTTGGCTGCACTCCAAAAATCTCTCCGATTTTATTTATTTATCGAAAAGTGTTATTGCGTGCCCCTATTTATTTTATTACACCGGTTATAAATGATTTATTGGATTTATTGGCACGTAGGTATACCTGGTTTCAGCTGCTTCTCCAGCGCGATTAATAATAATAATAATAATAATGATGATTATTTTACAATTTATACAACAGCACACGGTTTTAAATTTAGAATTCGTAGTCGTAACACCACCGCTGCTGATAAGATAAACCGATGTGCAACAGCGCTTAATTATTAATGTTTGTTTTGTATTAAATACGCGTCTGGCAGCAGGGGGCGGGGGGGACAAAGACGTGAATTCGGACAATGTTGCCAAAAAGGTAAAAAATCCCAACGATTGAGACTACAAAATATTTTCACCCTTCTTAGCTCTTTATTTTATTAAAATTTTTTAACCTCAAAAATCAGAAGTTTAACTACCATTCCTCCAAAAAAAAAATTCAATCAAATACCAGAAATTTATTAATGGATCTTTATACTGATTGGCACCTCGTTTCCTTAAAATGCTGTTATTTATTTTAGCCGTTTTATATGTCTCTCTCTCTAAACTAAATGACGTAAATGTCAAGTGGGCCTTGCAGACGGCCATCTTGAAAACAAATGAAGACCAGCATAGTGTACGGAAGACATGTAAATTATAAATACTCTTATGCATGGCATTTGATGTAAACAATGATGACGTGGTTTTCACTCGGCGTTGCCAAGTTCCTCGACTACTTTATCAAAAATATAATTATTAAGGATGGCAAATGAATGATTTGGACTCTCTGGAAAAATTATTTTAAAATTTTCCAGGCAGTTGAAAATCGTTTTTTTTTTTTTTTAATAAACTGGTAATAAAATGCCTGGAACAGTAAAATTATACCCTCAACTGCCTGGAAAAATCTCCTCAATTGCTTGGAAAAATAACAGTAAAGTTAAAATGAAAATAATTACACTAAATCCCGATTATTTTTTTTTTATGTTAATAGGACCCACTGTATCGTAATTTTTGTCCAGTAAAATGCCATAGATCGGTCCACTGTGTCGCATGATTAAATCGATGTGACGTCACGATGACAAAGACGCCATTACCGTACGTAGACGTCAAAATCGACCATTTTCAGATGAAGTTTTAGGGTATAAAGGGGGCATTTTACTTTATGATACCTACATGAAAAAATAGTAAAAAACCTTAGGAAGAGATTAAAATCAATTCCAACCCGATTCCAATAAATTTTCGTATATAAAATTCAATTTTAAATAGGGTCTTTTTTGACGATAATAATCCACGTGTGTATTCGTTGCCATGGAAACGCGACCGCGGTCTGCTTGCTTGGGGAAGTCAGTGGCCTGCACACGGTACTTTTTTGGAAAAAAATTACTTTAAAGGTACTTGCAAAAAAGCTGAAATATTGAGACTTTACTATGTTGTAGTGAAATGAATGAGGCATTTGCCCAAGCGGTTTTGGTTCGTCTATGACGTACTGGGCGGGCACAATTAATTTCCAAAGTGAAAAAATATTCGAACCACTGGTTATAAACTGAAAAAATTGCAAAAACATCTTTATTGTTATTTTTTCGATAAAATGTGTTAAATACTTTTTTGTGTGGCTTTAAAGGGAGCATTTTTTGCAAAAATAAAAAACTCGAAATTTCCCATAGGTCTTGAGAAAATTGCCTTTTTTTAATTCACGTTTTTAATGATTTTTTCGTATTCTATGGGAAATACAACCAAAATTTTTTTTCTCATGATAACTCTTCTTATTTCAAACAACTTTTGTCTTGGTCATATTTGTCTCGGACCCATAGATTTTTAAAAAAATAATAAAAAGTGGATTTTTCGAAGTTAACTTTTTGTGGCTTTCATATAGGAAATAGAGACTTTTGCTATAAGACTTTTTTTATTATTTTTTTATGCTTAATATATAGGAAAAAAAAGAAGAATTTGGTCATACTTTCAAATGTCTCGAACCACTGGTTAAGTGTTGTCGAAAACCCTTCATGATTATTTTATACCAGGATTTCAAAAGGAATTGATTAAATTGTCCAGGCATTTAACACAATAATTATTCATTTTATTCCAGGATTTGCAACTAACCACTTGTATATTCTAGGAATAATTTCTGTGTTTATTCCAGGATTTTCTTCATTATTCCGATAGCTGGATAAGAGTGTCATTTTTGTATTGGTCCTTTTATCCTCCTCCTAGGATCCTGGACTTTTTAGGTCAAATCCAAGCAATTCTGACACTCCTGCAGCAATTTCCTGGACTTGAATTCAATGGTATCCTGTATAGGTCCTGTGTCGACTTCCTAATGTTGCAATTGTAGAGAAGCTTAATTCCAGGAATGAAATGAAAAGTAACTTTTTGTATTCCAAAGATTTAAGTCCAAGGAATAATTTTTCCAGGCACGGGACTCTCTCAATCAATCCTGGAATACAAAATGCCTTCAGATTTCAGGGAAGTCTTCCAGTGATTTCCTGGAATTTTTGCACTAATTTCCTGGACGTACTTCGTGTCGGAATTGTTGAGAATCTTAAATAAATAAACACGAATCTATTTTTATAGTTATTTTAATTTAAGCCAATAGTTTTAATGGGAAAAACTTATTACTATTTTGATAATAACATAACCTAGCCATTAACATTTAATAAGACATTGACATTACTGACAGACATTGCAGAACTCTTAGTTACCGACATGACAGAGTCAAATGATATGCCTTTGTCTTAAACTAGATGGCGCCACCTATATTTTGATACTTCAGAGAATCCCCTCGATTATTTTATTTGTTAATTGTTATGATTGTTGTATGATGAAAAACAAACTCAAATATCAATTAAAAAGAAAAAACGGCCTGGTCCTTAACCTACAGACCGATATGTAGCAAGCACCATAATTGTACTAAAAGTTGTACAATTTATTTTGTAGGTGTCGGAGGCTGTCTAGGGTAGGAGGAGGCCGGCCATGCGCCTCGGCCAGGCTTCTCTCCTAGTCACGCTGCTGTTGTGTCTGTCGCGCATCCCCTCCAACGCAGAATCGGTGCTGCCGCCCGTGAACGTCGACGACGATTGGTCGCGGCCGCCCCCGATCACCGCCCCCACCCCTTATTACGCGGGTCATTTGAACGGCACCGATTACCATGACCTCTATAACCTCATGGAGGACGAGGAGGAGGACAACCGGTTTTCTCCCTCGGCGGGAGGTTTCAAAAGGGAGAACCTCACCGTGGGCGACCTCAAGAAGGAGTCTCTCGATGACCACAAGGTGAAACTGGTGCTCGGGTACCTGACGGCGGTCAAGGGGGTGCTCAAAGAGCGACAGGGTCTGATGATCTCCGGAGCCATATCTATGGCCATCAAAGAGGTTAACACCATAAAATAACGAGCGAATTATGCAACCGTTTATACTGCGAACCTTCTAGATCAATCAAGACGAATCGATTCTGCCCAACGTGACGCTGGTGTTGCGTTGGAACGACACCAGGGGCGACACCGTCGTGGCCACCCGCGCTATGACCGACATGATCTGCGAGGGCGTGGCCGCCTTTTTCGGTCCAGAGGGCGCCTGCTACGTCGAGGCGATCGTCTCTCAGGCCCGAAACATCCCGATGATCAGTTACGTAAGTTGCTTTTTACAATAATAATAATAATAATAATAATAATGTACTAGATTTTGTACAATTAAAGTTTCTCTTCAGAAATGCTCGGATTACAAGGCGTCCGACGTGCCCACCTTTGCCAGAACGGAACCGCCCGACACCCAGGTAAATTTCATGTCCGCCAATAAAATTGTACAATCGCGTTGTACATTTCCGTTTTGGGTGTACCTTCAAATGTGTATTTTAGTCTCCTACGTGGATTTTAGGTGACCAAGTCGATCTTCTCGCTGCTGACTTACTACAACTGGCACAAGTTCTCCATCATTTACGAGGAACGGTGGGACACGGTCGCCCTTTCGCTGGAAAAACAGGCGGCCGCCCTTAACATGTCGGTGCAGCACAAAAAGAACGCGAGGGACAGGCACAGGTGCTGCGAGCAGAATTATAAGTGTTGTCACACGGGGTTTTGGTACGACTTCATTCAGAACTCGAAAAACAAAACTAGGAGTGAGTTTTTAATAATTGTACAATTTTTTTTATTACAGTACAATTATGATGTCTTTAAATATGAATAAAAAATCATTTAGAACTGGAAGAATAACACTAGGAGCGAATTTTTAACAATTGTACAAAATTTTGTACAATTATGTTTTTTTTAAATATGAATAAAAATCATTCAGAACTCAAAAAATAAAACCAGAAGTGAGTGTTTTGCAATTGTACAATACTTTGTACATTTTTTTATTACAGTACAATTATGTATTTTTTTTTTTAAATATGAATTAAAAAATCATTTAGTACTCGAAGAATAACACAGCGAATTTTTAACAAATGTACAAAATTTTGCACAATTATGTTTTTTTAAAAATATGAATGAAAATCACTCAGAACTCAAAAAATAAAACCAGAAGTGAGTTTTTTGCAATTGTACAATTTTTTATTACAGTACAATTATGTAATTTTTTTTAAATATGAATTAAAATATCATTTAGTACTCAAAGAATAACACAGCGAATTTTTAACAAATGTACAAAATTTTGTACAATTATGTTTTTTTAAAAATATGAATGAAAATCATTCAGAACTCAAAAAATAAAACCAGAAGTGAGTTTTTTGCAATTGTACAATACTTTGTACATTTTTTTATTATAGTACAATTATGTTATTTCTTAAATCTGAATAAAAAAAATGATTGTACAATAACATTTTCTTGTTTATTTCAGTTTACGTATTCCTGGGTACCCCATACTCCCTAATAGACTTCATGGACAACATGCAAAGGGCCCAACTGTTCGAAAACGGCGAATACATCGTCATATATGCCGACATGAACACCTATTTGAAAAAAGAGAGCCATCGGTACATTTTCAGTGAGTAATTGTACAATTGCCCAACCATTTGCCGTGTAATTTTTGTTGTACATTTCTTGCTAGAATTCGACGAGATTGAAAAGTATAAGAGTTGCAAAGAGTTTACTGATTACCAAAACTGGCGCAAGAGGGCCAAGTCGTTGTTCGTGGTGGTACCTACCGCCCCCTCGGATAATTATAAGAAATTTTCCGAAGATGTACGACAACATAACGAACTGGATCCCTTTGATTTTCACACTTTTCAATTGTTCGTCAACTATATGCCTGAAGTGAGTACTGTAATAATTGTACAATTGTTCATTTTTTTTTTAGTACAATTCTAAAAAATTTAATTGTACTTCTTTTTGTACAGTTCGTAAGCATTTACGCGGCCTACCTATACGACTCGGTAAAACTATACGCGTCCGCCCTGCACTATTTGTTGGCCCAGGAAACTGTACTAAATGAAAATGTCATACGGGAAATCGCTTCTAACGGTACCAAAATCATCGAGACCATCATCAAAATCAATCAGACCTACAGGAGTGAGTTTATTGAAAATTGTACAATATATTGTACAATTGTTTATTATATATTTTTTAAGGTGTTACGGGGGCGGTGATAAAACTAGACAAAAACGGCGACTCGGAGGGCAATTTTTCGGTGCTGGCGTACAAGGAGTCGGAGCAAGTGAGTTTCCCGGGGCCAAAGTACAATTTTTCATGTCCCTTTCTGATCGGTCCGGTGGGACAGTTTTACCAATCGGACGACGTGGATCTTCCGGTAAGTAAGTACAATTTTTGTTCCCTTTTTTAATTGTACAACAAATTGTACAATGCGGCAACAATACCCGAATGATTTCAGCAATACAAGATCAACCCGAATACGAAAATCTTATGGGCGGGAGGTGACAAACCGAGCGACGAGCCGAGTTGCGGGTTCGACAACGAGTTGTGCCAAAAAACGGACACGCACCGCAACAGCATCATCGCGGCCGGACTGTTGGCCATCACGTTGTTCTGCGCAAGCGTTGTCACCATGAGCATCTACCGCAAGTGGAAAATCGAGCAGGAAATCGAGGGTTTGCTGTGGAAAATCGACCGGGAGGACATCCACAACTACTTGGAACGAGATTTAGTGTCCAGTCCTAGTCGGGTAAGCACTTCAGGGAATTGTACAATTTTTAGTACAATTATTGTTTTTCCACAGTTAAGCTTATGCAGTGCCAGCGTCACTTCTTACGAGTCCCGAGGGGGTCTGCAGGTGTTTACCACCACGGCAACTTATAAAGGAGTAGTGGTACGCATTAAGGAACTGACCTTTTCCCGGAAAAAAGACATCTCCCGGGAGGTGATGAAGGAAATGCGACTTTTACGGGATTTAAGGCACGACAACGTCAATTCGTTCATCGGGGCATGCGTGCAACCGACCTCCTTACTACTAGTCACCGATTACTGCGCCAAAGGCAGCCTGTATGTATGTATTACCTCTCGATTATTCCTCCCCCCGGCCACCACTAATTCAGGTCATTTTAAGGATATTATAGAAAATGAGGACATCAAGCTGGACAAGATGTTCGTTGCCTCCCTGGTGCACGATCTCATCAAGGTAAGCCATGAGTAAAAAAAAAACAAAAGACGCCCCCTTCCGATCGTCGGTTGTTTCTTTCCAGGGCATGCTGTATTTGCACAATTCGTTGTTGGGTTGCCATGGCAACTTGAAGTCGTCGAACTGCGTGGTGACCAGCCGCTGGGTGCTACAAGTGACCGATTTCGGTCTTATTGACCTCCGCCATTACGCCACCCAAGACTATAGCGAGGAGGAGCATCAGATTTATCGAAGTAAGCCTCACTTAACACCGTTCCACTCGCACTCACTCATTGTACAATTGTTTTTTTTCCACAAGACCTCTTATGGAAGGCCCCCGAGCTTCTCAGGTATCCGGACATGTACCCCAGGGGGTCCCAGAAGGGGGATGTGTACGCCTTTGCCCTGATTTTATACGAGATATTGGGGCGCAGAGGTCCGTTCGGTCCGGTACATAACGAACCGAAAGACATCGTTTTATCGATCAAGGAACCGAAAGAGGGTCAACCGTTGGTCAGACCGGATGTGGATCTGCTCTACGACTCAGAAGTGGGATGCGACGGGTACGTGCTGGAGGTGATGCAGGAGTGCTGGGCCGAGAATCCGGATCACCGGCCGGATTTTGCCACTATTAGGACCAAATTGAAAGGCATGAAGGAGGGAAAGTGAGTGGCTTTTATGAGTTAAAATATGCATGAAGAGAGAGGTCTTGGAAAGTTATTACGGAAACGGTTTCTCTCTAGGTTAAGTGGTTTCGATTTTATAGGCGCTGAAACTTGAATAAGTGTCAATGTTTATTTGGAAATATCTTGAAAAGTATTTGACTGAAGTATGGCATGTGACCCCTCAAATTTCTCAGAATGACAGGTAGAATCCAAAAATGTAATAATATATAACATAATGAAATGTACAAAAATTTGTACAATTTTTAAGTAGCTGATATACATCTCATTGCATAGAGATTTTTTTCCTGATTTCAATGATACCACACACTATGGGGCTATTTCCAATCGTTTTCGAGATATTTGCATTTAAATTTGATATTTACATTTACAAAAAACCCTATATTTCATAAAGTAATAGAAATATCTTCATAGTGTTTGGGTTCATTTTAATTCTTATCAAATTCTCTATTAAAATTGTATAAAAATTAAAATGTACAAAATTTTGTACAATTTTGAAACTTTTGATATATAATTCATCAAATAGCAATTTTTTTTCTGATTTCAATGATACCCCACACTATAGGACTATCTTCAACCGTTTGCAAGTTATTTGCATTTAAAATTAATATTTTTATTCACAAAAATGCCTATATCTCCGAAACTAATAGAGATATCTTTATAGTGTTTAGGTTCTTTTTAATCGTTATTAAGTTCTGGATTTAAATGTTCAAAAAAATAAAATGTACTAAATTTAGTACAATAGAGGTTATTTTTTTCAATGCAACGAAACTATGGCGTGTGACCCCTCAAATTTCTCAGAATGACACGTAGAGTCCAAAAATGTAATAATATATAACAAATTGAAATGTACAAAAATTTATACAATTTTTAAGTAGCTGATATACTTTTCACTGCATAGAGATTTTTTTCCTGATTTCAATGATACCACACACTATGGGGCTATTTCCAACTGTTTTCAAGATATTTACATTTAAAATTAATATTTTTATTCACAAAAATGCCTATATCTCCGAAACTAATAGAGATATCTATATAGTTTTTAGGTTCTTTTTAATCGTTATCAAATTCTGGATTTAAATGTTCAAAAAAATAAAATGTACTAAATTTAGTACAATAGGGGTTATTTTTTTCAATGCAACAAAAATATGGCATGTGACCCCTTAAATTTCTTAGAATTTCACGTAGAATCCAAAAATATAATAATATATGAGGTGTCCCATTACCACTCTCTGAACTATTGCCTTTTGCATTAACAAGTTCTTCTATAGGAGTAAGAACATAATGGACCAAATGATGGACATGATGGTAACGTACGCCAATAATTTGGAGGAGCTCGTGAACGAGCGAACCCGACTGTTATACGAGGAAAAGAACAAAACCGAAGACTTACTGCACAGGATGTTACCAAAGTACAACTTATCACTGACATTATTTTAACCCTATCGTGACGTAAACGTATTTCCAGACCGGTCGCTGCAAGACTCACCAAAGGTTACGGGATCGAACCGGAATCCTTCGATCAAGTGACGATTTACTTCAGCGACATCGTGGGCTTCACCGCCATGTCCGCCGAGAGTACCCCACTGCAAGTCGTCGACTTTCTAAACGATCTTTATACAGTATTCGATAGGATTATCAAAGGTTATGACGTGTACAAGGTGGAAACCATCGGGGACGCCTATATGGTGGTAAGTTGATTTTATTTAAACACACTTGGCAACCCTGGAAATGAGTTTTTTGAAAGGTTTCAGGGTTGCCCATCAGGAACGGCGACAACCATGCCGGGCATATCGCTTCGATGGCCTTGGACCTACTGGCAGCTGTCAAGAAACATAGCGTACGTCACAGGCCGAATGAAACGTTAAAACTTCGCATAGGAATACATACCGGTAAAAAGGAATCTTCAAAATTATATATTTTTCTTAAATTATGCAAAAAAACAAATTGTACTAAATATAGTACAATTTTCTAAAATATGTACAAATTAAAAAAAATCGCATCAAATGTCGTACACTTTGTATTTTCGATAATTTCTTAGGTCCAGTGGTGGCGGGTGTGGTGGGGCTCACGATGCCCCGTTACTGTCTCTTCGGCGACACAGTGAACACCGCCTCCCGCATGGAGAGTAACGGGGAACCCCTGAAGATCCACATCAGCATGCAGTGCAAGGAGGCCTTGGAAAAATTGGGCGGCTACGTCATCGAGGGGCGGGGCATCGTCAACATGAAGGGCAAGGGGGCGGTCGAGACTTTTTGGCTGGTGGGGGCGAACGACGCCGCCATCAAACCGGTCGAGGTCGATTACAACGATTTGCCGCCGCTTTTCTGCGGGCCGCGACGCAGCCCGAAGTTGAACAACGAGTCGAGGCAACCCTCGATCGTCGGCGGACACGGCGGGTTGCATAGCAGGAGGCACTCGAGCGTGCCCCGGGGTAAGTTTCGAATTGTACTAAATTTTGTACAATTTTTTTTTTCAGTGAAAATTAAATATTTTGTTATGTGAGTTATTTGTATAAATAAATGGCGGCTCTCATATACCTCTTTGAGGTTATAAAGGGATTTTTTGGGAGGGTTGGATCTCCTGTGTCTTATATTCAGTTTAAAGACTTCATGACGATTAAAACGAGCCCAAACACTTTATAATTATCTCCGCTCGTTCACGAGATATGAGCATTTTTCTGATTTAATATACAGGGTGGACCAAAAAAGTTACAACTTTAAAAGCGAATATCTCAAAACCGGTTAGAGATAACCATAAAGTGTTTGGTATCATTTTAATCAGAAGAACGAGCTCTACCAAACTGGCTAGATAAAAGTCACTTACAGGGTGTTCAAAAAAAAATCATACTTTTTTAGAGCCTCACGGTACGTATGGAGGCTCTCGTTCGACGATAAACACCGCCTTCGGGAGTCAACTGATCGATGCCCCAGAGGAGGGTCGCTACAAGCCACGGCCCAGGCGAGTTTTGTCGAGTATCGCGAGCAGCTCAGACGAGCCGCACAAGAGTTGGGGGGTCCTGAACAAAATCCGGGAGTCCAAGTCGTTGGATCCGTTACCAGCAGCAAACGCTGCTACCACCGGTAAACGAGGATTAATTGAAAATTTAAATTTCCACGTGCAATATCGAATTCTTCGTTAGGTCGGACCAGTAAAAGCCCCCTGGATTTGATCGATTCGTTCTTGAAGGGCCGGAAACGGTCCGCCCAAAGCCTCATCGAGGACTGGGATAACCAGAAAGAGATCCAGATCATCGCCATCCCCAAGGACAAAATGGTGAACAACAATTTCCCAAACGGGAATTTGCTGAGTATGACCAGGGAGGAGCAGTTGGGATTCATCGAGGACGCGCAGGTGCCGCTCCTAAAGCCGCCCCTCGTCGTAAGACATCGGGGCGGCAGCGATTTTCTCGGCAGCGATTGCAGCAAACCGAAATTGTAAGCGAATTGTACTAAATTTTGTACAATTGTAATGTGGGGTGCGATCCGCTTTGTATATGTTTCAGGACTCATTCCCTGGACGCCCTCCCGACAAAAGAGTACAATTTGGTGCAGAAAAACTCGTTCAAGAAATTCTTGGCGGGCGTGGCGGGCATTTTTAACGGGAACAGCGTGAAGTCGAGCCACGCTTCGCTACGCAAGGGGGTCTTAAACGAGTACAATAACATTCAGCAACCGGATAGTGAGAGTATGGTTTAGGAATATCGATAGTTTATCGACATTTATGGCGGGTCTGTGATGTCGACCAAATTCTACTTAATTTTTAACGATACATATCCCTTTTGGCAATATTCAGTGGTGATCGGTCAGAATTGATGTCTCCCTAGGAAAAACACATTTGTACACGTTTGTACATACATAGGAAATTTGCAGAAAATTTGAAAATTTTTCATTTTAAAATTGTACAAGAATTAGTCCGTTTTAAAAAATTGTACAAAATTTTGTACAATTTATGTTTTTAAACATTTAAATTGAGAATTTGATAGCGACTAAAATAAACCTAAACACTATATAAATATCTTTATTAGTTTCCGAGATATGGGCATTTTACGAATAAAAATATCAAATTTATGTTCAAATATCTTGAAAATGATATTTGAATGAATTCAAATTGTTTATAGAGTAAAATGTCGATGAAATTCTCAAAAAATCACTCTCCGATCAGTTAATTAGCGCGCATTTCAAAATTGTACAAAATTTTGTACATTTTAGGTTTTTAAACATTTAAATTGAGAATTTGATGGCGATTAAAATGAACCTAAACACTATGTAAATATCTTTATTAGTTTCCGAGATATAGGCATTTTTACGAATAAAAATATCAATTTTATGTTCAAATATCTCGAAAATGGTATTTAAATGAATTCAAATTGTTTATAGAGTAAAATGTCGATGAAATTCTCAAAAAATCACTCTCCGATCAGTTAAATAGCGAGCATTGCAAAATTGTACAAAATTTTGTACATTTCAGGTTTTTAAACATTTAAATCGAGAATTTGATGGCGATTAAAATGAACCTAAACACTATGTAAATATCTTTATTAGTTTCCGAGATATAGGCATTTTTACGAATAAAAATATCAATTTTATATTCAAATATCTTGAAAATGGTATTTGAATGAATTCAAATTGTTTATAGAGTAAAATGTCGATGAAATTCTCAAAAAATCACGCTGCGATCAGTTAAATAACGAGCATTGCAAAATTGTACAAAATTTTGTACATTTCATGTTTTTAAACATTTAAATCGAGAATTTGATGGCGATTAAAATGAACCTAAACACTATATAAATATCTTTATTAGTTTCCGAGATATAGGCATTTTTATGAATTAAAATATCTATTTTAAATGAAAATAACTCAAAAACGGTTTGAGATAACCCTATAGTGCGGGGTATCATTGAAATCAGAAAAAAATTCCCTATACGATGAGGTAAGTGAATACATTTTTTGAGCGTTTTAAAATTGTACAAAATCTTGTACAATTCTATAAACAGCTGAATTTGATGTACAATTGTGTTTTCTTTGGGAGGACTAGAATTTAAATTAGAAAATATGTTTTTTGTAATTGAAAAATTCAAATTTTTATTTTATTACATACATATATTTTTACGCGTTAGTTTTTTGTTTGTCCGACCGATTTTGACGCTCCTCCCTATAAAATAGAGACGGGCACGCAATATCGGTATTTTGTACAATTAATTTTTTTCCAGTAATATGATCTGTACGGAGACTTTATTAACGAATTAACGGTTTAGTTTAAGAACGGACCAGTTTGTGTTTGAGGCTGTGAATATATAAAGTTTATTTTTGCAAAAATTCGCAAAAGTACGTTTAAAAAAAAACATAAGAGAAGTTATCAATATGTAAATAGGGCTCTAATAAATAAATAAATAAATAAATGCCATATATAACGCGCACCAGCATCTTTTTTAGTAGACGTGCCATCGTAACTTAAGTGACTGTGTAAGTTTTATCCCACGCATTGTGTATAAAAAATAAATAAACGATCAATTGTTTATCTTTATTTTAAACGACTAAATATTTTAACTTGTTTATATTTTGTTTATTTTCTTTTTTGTTATTGAAATTTTAGTTGGTTAATATATTTAGTTGTTATCAATATTATATTATTACTGTAAATTACATATTATAGATGTTATATGTTAGGTACTTGTTTCATAAATATACATATTTATTTTACAGATCTTTGGGTGTTTTTTTTATAATTGTACTAAATTTTGTACAATTTTTTATCGGTTCAACTGATTTTTCAGACAAATGAAATTTACTCAATTTGTTTAAAGTGTTTATAAATTGTACTAAATTTTGTACAATTTTTACATATTTTGGCTAGTAAGATAACTGTTTATTGGAATAGTAATTTACATGAAAAAAATCATTTGCTATCTGTTTTCAAAGTACAACAGCTTCCAGCCCTTTAAAATATCCCAAAACAATAAACAAAACATCGCATGTGGCGCCAACCGCATATAATTAGCTACCACGCCTTTGTACAACCCTAAAAAGCCCTCGGTCTTTAGTATTTTACCAAAACAATCGACTACGCCACTGTAGAGGACGCCTCGGCCATTCGCGTCGACCGCTAAAATAAAATAAAAAAATTGTACAAAATATTGTACATCTATTGCGATTACTTACCCTGGTTGAATAGACGCGTGGAAACCACATCGAACGGATTAATACAGACGGTTTGCACCAAACCGCTAAAAATACTGGCGACTAGCGATGTAAGTAACGGGGAGTTTTGCAATATGTCGATTTCTTTCAATTTGTCTTTGGATAAAGCGAAAGTGGTGAGTTGGGACGAGGAACCTGCTAAGGCACGCAACATTGTCCCGTTCACGCCTCTCCACAAGCCAAAAACCTTTTTAAAAAAAAAAATTGTACTAAAACACAAAATTGTACTAGACGCTAAAACTAACCCCATTCTGTTGATAAATGCTCCGGATAGCCCTGATTGCTCCTCTATGTCCGTGCTGGTGCCCCACCGCGATCTGCTCGGCCGCCTGCGATTGCAGCTGAGTCTTAATTAAGAAAAGGGGACTACCGACAAAAGCCCCCGCCGCACCCGCGAAAGCACTCGCCAGCGCACTTTTGTACAATATCGTCCTGCCGTGGGGGTCAGTCAGCAACCCTTCGTTCTCCATCGTCTGGTAAATCCCCAGTCGGACGAAATTCCGCGATCCGTGCAGGATCATCGCGACCCCCAGACCCTTTTGCAGCCCCGCGAGACCCTCGTTTTTGGCCACCACGTACGCCCCATGGAAAACGTTCTTGTAATGGACCGCGTGTTCGCCTTTCGCTTGTAATTCGCCTTGTAGCTGCATACGGGTTTTTAGGACGTCGAAGGGGTTGCTGAATATTGAGGCTCCGCTGGCCGCCAACCCCCCACACACGAAATCCATGATTTAAGTAATTTACTGGAAACACTTTTACTGGAATTTAAGCGGGAGAATAATTAAATGTATGATATCTGTGCTGTCATCTAGGGACGATTTAAGGGACTTGTGAGTTTAATTTAATTGCAATAGATGGCGACACTCGCGAGACAGGAAAATTTGTTGGCCACAGATGGCGCCAGTGATTTAAATCAAAATTTTGTTCTAAATAAAATTGCGTAAAGTCATGTGGTATTAAAGGAAACTCGTGAAATGATGCTAATTATTAATCAAATAATTCGTACTTACCGCGATTTAATTGACCGATTAGCTCTCTTCACATGCTGTCTAACCTAGGCCTTAGAATATGCGTTAATGCGTGAAATAAATTTGCAATAAAATAATCTCGCATTAGATCCGTAATCTCGGCTTTTAACATTGTCGCTTTTTATCTACGAAATTGTTTGTATAATAATTATTAGACGAATTGACGTGGTGCGATACGAATAAATTTAGACCACTGACGTCTTAGCAATGAACTTTACCGTAAACGCTCGTCATAGCTTTTATAGTATGGGATCATAAAGGATCTTGTTGTGCCAACTTAACACAAAAACGTTCTTCAAATTGAGTTATTTATAATTAATATAAAATCAATTTGTTTTATTTAAGAAAAAAAAAACCTAACCTTAATTTTTGACATAAGGTGATTGATGTGGCAACATGGCAAGAGGCTGTCAAATAACTGTCAACAACTTGTCAGTCATGTTTTCTCCCTAAACTTTTTCAATGTTTTTTTACTGAAAAATTGTTTATTTTCCCTTTTAAGCTCACCTAATAAAGCCTGAGATCAGTAATGAGCAGGTTCGTAGGCACTCAGTAAACCTCTATACTCACCCAACACCTTGCCACCCTATATAAAGAGTCCTCAGACACTCCTTCCTCATACATTATTTATAATTGTTTATAAGTCAGTGCTAAAGTTAGTCATTAAAGCTATTTTTAGCACATAAACCCCTCAAAAAGAATAATCAAACGAGAGGCCTATCTAATGAGAGCCATGACAAAACCCCCGACAGACAACTTGCCCACCGTCAAATTGGTGGTGGTAGGAGACGGTGGGGTGGGCAAAAGTGCCATCACGATACAGTTTTTCCAAAAACTCTTCGTTACCGACTATGACCCCACCATCGAGGACAGCTACATGCAACATGTCGAGGTCGATGGACAATGGTGCATGCTCGACGGTAAGAAAACTGTTCACCCGATTAACCGGTTTATGAGTGGGGATTTTTAGTGCTGGACACCGCCGGCCAAGAAGAGTTCAGCGCTATGCGTGAACAATATATGAGAAAAGGAGACGGGTTCCTTCTAGTTTATTCAGTAACTGACAAAAATAGTTACGAGAACATTATTCATTTTCACACACAGATCCTCAGGGTGAAAGACAGGTATTAGGGTAGTTTTTTGGAGCTGAAGGGGGTGCCTAATAGTGTTCTTTTCATCTATTAGAGATACATATCCCATGCTCCTCGTGGCCAATAAGGTGGACCTGGTGCATTTGCGGAAAGTGACCGAGGAGCAGGGCAGGGAGTTGGCCCACAAGCTGGGCATCCCTTATATCGAAACTAGTGCCAAGGATCCGCCTTTGAATATCGATGCCACTTTTCACGAGGTAGGTCTCATTTATGATACTTTTAAAAACGAGTGATAACTTTGATCACAGGTGGTGCGTATTGTGAGAAATCAACCGCAAAACGACAGCGAAAAGAGACGCAAAAACACCCTCCAAGGGTGCGCCAAGTGCACGATTATCTAATAATCTTTCATTGTGTATTACGTTAAGCTTTAATTTATTGTTGTCATTGTTTGGGCAATGATTTATGAGTGGAAAGTGTAACATTGTGCTGTTTTCTATATTTATATATATATGTTTAGTTTGCTATACAAATTTATGTGATTCTAGGCCTACTTTGTTTTCTGTACTGTGATAATCACATTTTTAATTGGCCATTAATTGAAAAGCTCAAATTTGTTTATTTAGGGCCTAATGTTTAGTGCTTTTTTTATTTATTATTATTATTATTATTGACATAAGCTCAATACAATTTACTTTTGTACTCATCGTTTAAACATTATTGTATATTGTTAATATATATATGTATGTATTTAATGGAAGTTTTATTTAAAATTAGCATACATGAACTTTAACTTATCGCAAATATCAAAGTCAAAAGTCCTTGAATTCTCTTTTAAGCAGTTTAGCACAACAATCCCTCTCTTGTAGGGCACATGTTTCAGTTCATTTAAAACAATTTCTTGATCAAGAATATGAAACGTTAAACCCAAAAGTTCTAAGACAACATTAAAACTATCGACACACTCTTGTCTCGCCTTATGCAAATAATGAAAAATTTGCAATAAATTTAAGAAAATTTCTTTAAACAACTCAGAGGACACCATCGAAACCCCCCCAGTACTAATAATCACATTAAAACTACTGATGCAATCACAAAAATCATCAGTCACCGGAAACAGATTAGTCTCCTCACTAAAATACTTTATAACCTCACTAAGCACATCTCTAATAACCTCACTATCACTTATACAACTGCAAACATCCTCTTTATGAAACTGTTGGGCATAAGCACAATAATTTGCCATCAAAACCAAAAACGTCTTAACGCCCGCCTTGCTCTCCTTATTATCCAAATCACTTGACAACAAAAACACTGTTTTAAAGCCTTCCATGGTGGCCATAACGAGCTCCACACTCAACTTAACCTCACTTAAATTAAACCCCTTGGTGACCCTCACTAAAGTCCTTATAGTTTGAGTAATCAGCTCCTCATTCTCCGAGTAGTTTAATATGAATATAAAACGGTTTTCATCCAGTAAATTCACTAAATGTGGAGCCCCATGGGCCAGAGCCTCCAGGAACCGCATCAGCTGCACTAAAACCGCCGAATCACTCGTTTCAAACTCCTTTAAGACCGTTTCTACCTCACTCTCACTGATGCTTTTATCGCAGTCTGCCAGTAAGGTGTTCGCCAATGTTCCTATAAGGATTTCAATGAGTCTAGCCTCCTCACATGCAGGCAAAACCTCACAAACAATTGAGGGGTATTTAACATCGAATAAGTACTCGCAAACGTCCTTTTCCACGGTCATGTCCCATAGGAAACACAAATCTTGCTCCAGGTCCTCGGTAAGTTCAAGTTTCGTTGATGTGAGGGTCATCAAGGTTTTTAAGACAAATGATTCACTGTATAGGGTATCGCCTATGGTGTCTCCTTTTAGTTTTTTTTTGGTTTCCTCGTCTAGGTCGGAGGCACTGACGTTGGCATTGAATATTTGGGAATCCATCGTTATTGTTTGTGTTTGAATGTAAAGTGTAAACAAACTAATAGGTTTGACAGATGTCAAGTATCATTACTGTCATCGTTTGACAGTTAGTCTTTGACAGCTGTCAAAGTGTAATAAATATCATTGTAAGGGTTGATTATTTTGTTGACTTTTGCTCCTTATTAATGCAATTAGCTAAACCTAACGTATGAAAGTAAACAAACTGATTTGACAATTTTCATTACTATAATGAAATGGTTGACGTGAATGTAAAGAAACTAATTTGACACCTGTCAAAGTGCCATTGCTGTTATCGGTTGGCGCCAATTTTAAACGTACGCATGTGAAAATTAAAAAAAAAAAAATTTATTACTCTATCGGTTGACAGTTGAGACCTGTACGTAAACAAACCGATTTGACAACTGTCAAAATGTCATTACTAAGGCAGTTGACACAAACCAAGTTGACAGCTGCCATGTGTCATTGTTGTCATCGATTGATAGTTAAGGAGAGGCGCGAAATTTAAACGAAGACATGTGAAAATATTAAAATATATTTAAATAAAAATTAAAAAACTATTTATTCTATCGTTTAAGTTTCATTAGCCAGACGCTGATGAGTCCCAACATAAAGATCCAGATCACAAGTACGCCCATCCCATGTAAAACCTGTGGATCCCACACTGGCCATCCTTTTTTAATGACGTTCCTTAAAGACTCGATGGCCAAAGTGAAGGGAAGACATTTGGCGAATATCCGTAGGCCTAAGGGCATCGCCTCTGTAGGCCAAATCAACCCTAAAACCCATTAATTTAAATACAACTAAATAAAATAAAATAAAGTCTTACCGCAAAGAAGCATCATAGGTAAGAACCCACCGGAAACCGAAATGTTCGCTTGAGAATGATCCTCGCATATCACAGACACCCAAAAGCCTGGAATAGAAAACTTCATTTGTTTCCTTACGTCACTTGTCACAGTTGTCAATGCTTACCATAAGCCATCCCGCAAATCCCACTCAAATAAGTCAAGAACGTGATAACCCCGAAATTCCCGACGAAACTGTACTGGTAACACCAGAACACCATGACGAGCACCTCAGCGGACTGCACCACCATAATTAACGCTTGCAAAATAAAATGCGTGAGGGTGATCTCCAGTGACGTCACTCCCGCGACAATCGAACGGTCCCACACCCCCTCCTTTCTGTCGGTGATGATAATTTGTGACGTCATCATCGAACCCATAAAGAATAACATCCTGGAACGAAATGTTTTGAGAAAGAGGGCGCTGACGTGACCGTCATTTGACAAGTGACAGTCATTTGTTTGGTTCGCTTACGTCACTAGGGTGCCGGGTATCATGTACACCGTATAAGATTCGTCCTCGTTGCCGTAAATGAAGTTTTGCCTCAAAGGTAAATTACCCAAACGTTCGGGCCAACCGCACTCCCTAAAAACCGCCTCTTGAAAATCGTAAAACAGTTCGTACAGTTTGTACTTTAAGGTAGCACCGGTTTGCCGATTGGACATGTCCAAATAGGCCTTGATCTCGCCGAAGTTCGCCATGTAGTTCTCTGCGTCTTTGCCCTTTTCCACCCTGTTTTCGTATGATTTCGTGAAGTTCTTGGCCATATACAACACCCCCAGTATCTCTCCGTGCTTGATGGCCTGAGTAGCTTCATCTAAACCATCGAACTTCACCTTAAAAAAGAGGCAACATGGCAACAAGGTAAAAAGGTGCCTTTTCAAGGTCGTCACGTACCAGCTGTGACGTCACTTTACCTTATGGATCATCGGATGTTCCAGATACTCCAAGAATCGACAGCTCATGTTACTAAAGTAACAATCACTGAAGTCGTGGATTTGGGTGGTGCCGTTCACGTTAAAGTCGGGACAGCGGGTCGTCATCGTTTCGTCATTGACGATTCCGAGTTTTAGACCCTTGACGTCACCCCCCACCCCGTTTAGGAAGCAGAGAGTTTGGAGCAGTGGGAATGTTATCAGGAAAACTATACCGCTAAAATTTGATTTTTTAGGGGTATAATAATTTTTTTGGAATTTAACGGCTTACGTGATGTTTCGATAAAACTGTTTCCAGTTTTTGTCCAATAAGGCTCGTATCCGGTGGGGCTCTATGCTGGTCTTGTCCTTTTTTATTTTGGTTTTTTTCTTTTCCTTGGTGAGTTCCTTAAATTTATTGGTAAACGGTTGTTAGTATTCAAATTTTAATTGCGTCAATCGATGTTTTTGAGTAAACGTTAAGTGATATCAAGATTCTGACTGCACCAGTCGATTTTTGAGAAAAAATTATTCAGAAAAGAGGTGCCACTTGACAGGTCTATCTTAAATACTGGGAAAGTTGCTTTTTTTGAGAGAACCGTTAACGATATCAAAATTTTAACTGCACCAGTCGGTTTTTTGGAAAAAAGTAGCAAGAAATGAGGTGTCACTCGATAAATTTATTTCCAATAATAAAAAAGTTGCGTTTTTTGAGAGAATGGTAAGTGATATCATAATTCTGATTGCACCAATCGATTTCTGAGAAAAAATTAGCTAGAAAAGAGGTGTCACTCGATAAATTTATTTCCAATAATAAGAAAGTTGCGTTTTTTGAGAGAATGGTAAGTGATATCAAAATTCTGATTGCACCAATCGATTTCTGAGAAAAAATTAGCTAGAAAAGAGGTGTCACTCGATAAATTTATTTCCAATAATAAGAAAGTTGCATTTTTTGAGAGAATGGTAAGTGATATCAAAATTCTGATTGCACCAATCGATTTTTGAGAAAAAATGAGCTAGAAAAGAGGTGTCACTCGATAAATTTATTTCCAATAATAAGAAAGTTGCGTTTTTTGAAAGAATGGTAAGTGATATCAAAATTCTGATTGCACCAATCGATTTTTGAGAAAAAATTAGCTAGAAAAGAGGGGTCACTCGATAAATTTATTTCCAATAATAAGAAAGTTGCGTTTTTTGAGAGAATGGTAAGTGATATCATAATTCTGATTGCACCAATCGATTTCTGAGAAAAAATTAGCCAGAAAAGAGGTGCCACTTGACAGGTCTATCTTAAATACTGGGAAAGTTGCTTTTTTTGAGAGAACCGTTAACGATATCAAAATTTTGACTACACCAGTCGATTTTTTGGAAAAAAGTAGCAAGAAATGAGGTGTCACTCGATAAATTTATTTCCAATAATAAGAAAGTTGCGTTTTTTGAGAGAATGGTAAGTGATATCAAAATTCTGATTGCACCAATCGATTTTTGAGAAAAAATTAGCTAGAAAAGAGGTGTCACTCGATAAATTTATTTCCAATAATAAGAAAGTTGCGTTTTTTGAGAGAATGGTAAGTGATATCAAAATTCTGATTGCACCAATCGATTTTTGAGAAAAAATTAGCTAGAAAAGAGGTGTCACTCGATAAATTTATTTTCAATAATAAGAAAGTTGCGTTTTTTGGGAGAATGGTAAGTGATATCATAATTCTGATTGCACCAATCGATTTCTGAGAAAAAATTAGCTAGAAAAGAGGTGTCACTCGATAAATTTATTTCCAATAATAAAAAAGTTGCATTTTTTGAGAGAATGGTAAGTGATATCAAAATTCTGATTGCACCAGTCGATTTTTGAGAAAAAATTAGCTAGAAAAGAGGTGTCACTCGATAAATTTATTTTCAATAATAAGAAAGTTGCGTTTTTTGAGAGAATGATAAGTGATATCAAAATTCTGATTGCACCAATCGATTTTTGAGAAAAAATGAGCTAGAAAAGAGGTGTCACTCGATAAATTTATTTCCAATAATAAGAAAGTTGCGTTTTTTGAGAGAATGGTAAGTGATATCATAATTCTGATTGCACCAATCGATTTCTGAGAAAAAATTAGCTAGAAAAGAGGTGTCACTCGACTAATTTATCTTCAATATTAAAAAAAGTTACTTAATACGTACGTCCTTGGAGCCATACGTCACCACATCCGAATTCGCTACAGAAGTAGTAGAAGAAGCCGATTCCAACGTGGTTCCGTTGGAACGATTGGCACCCTCTAGAGCGCTATTAATCCTGCCCTCCTCTTGATTACGGCTCAGGATCAAAAAGGCCTCCTCCAACGATTCCACTTGGAATAATTGGAGGAGCCTGGCAGGAGATTCTTCGGCGAGCAGTTTTCCACCACGCATCAATCCAATCTAAAATAATAAATTAAGAAAATTCCATTGAATAATGCAATGGAATGTTTACTTTGTCCGCCTGTTTGGCCTCCTCGATGTAATGGGTGGTGATTATCACCGCGGTTTTTTCAGTCTGGACGATTTCGACCAAATAGTTCCAGATTCTAAGCATTCATAAATTCAATTTTTTTTTTTAAGAAATGGGTAAAAACCAGTTACCTGTCTCTAAGCACTGGATCCACCCCCACAGTGGGCTCGTCCAGGATTAGGAGCTCGGGCATATGCACCATTGCTGCGGCAAAGGATACTCTACGTTGTTGCCCCCCGCTGCAGTTCTTTAAATACCTATTTTTCCAGATTTATTAGGTTTAATTCGTTTTTAAATAATTGAATGTCTTATGCTTTACCTGTCCTCTGGAGGAAGCTCTAGGAGTACGCTCAACTTTTTGAACCTCTCCAGGATCAGCTTGTCCTCCATATTGAGGATTCTCCCGAAATAAAAGACGGCGTCTTTAACGGTGAACTCGCCTACCAAAGCGATATCCTGTAAAGGTGTTTTAATAATAGGAAAATTGTAAAAAACTTTTTTTAGGAAAACGGCTTGTGATATCAAATGTTTTAGTGCACCAATCGAGTTTTGAGGGAAAAGTAGCTAGAAAAGAGGTGTCACTCGATATGTTTATTTTTCATTGTAAGAAAGTTGCTATTTTTAGGAGAACAGTTAGTGATATAGAAATTCTGACTGCAGCAATCGATTTTTGAAGAAAAATTAGCTAGAAAAGAGGTGTCACTCGATAGGTTTATTTTCAATAAAAAGAAAGTTGCTTTTTTTGAGAGAACGGTAGGTGATATCGAATTTTCGATTGCACCAATCGATTTTTGAGGAAAAAATAGCTAGAAAAGAGGTGTCACTCGATAAATTTATTTCTAATAATAAGAAAATTGCTTTTTTTGAGAGAACAATTAGTGATATCAAATTTCTGATTGCACCAATCGATTTTTGAGAAAAAATTAGCCAGAAAAGAGGTGTCACTCGATAAATTTATTTCCAATAATAAGCAAGTTGCTTTTTTTGAGAGAATGGTAAGTAATATCAAAATTCTGATTGCACCAATCGATTTTTGAGGAAAAAATAGCTAGAAAAGAGGTGTCACTCGATAAGTTTATTTCCAATAATAAGAAAGTTGCTTTTTTTGAGAGAACGGTTAGTGATATCAAATTTCCGATCGCACCAATAGATTTTTGAGTAAAAATTAGCTAGAAAAGAGGTGTCACTCGACAGGTCTATTTCCAATAATAAGAAAATTCCTTTTTTTCTATAGTTAACTTGGATGACTCTTACCTGGGGCATGTATCCCACCCTAGGCCCCGGCACTCCACTGCCTTTTTCGCCCGGGGTACCTCCCAACACCCAAATCTCCCCCGAGTGGTAACTTTTCCTGCCCACTATGCAACTTAGGAGGGTGGTTTTACCACATCCAGAGGCTCCCAATAGTCCATAACTAGAAAATTATTTTTTTTTAAATTGTGGTTTAATTTATGGAGGTTTCTTACATGGTTCCACGTTCCACAGTCATGGAGAGACCGTCCAGGATCCGTTTGTCTCTGTAGCTTTTCACCACGTCTCTGACGCACACTGCCGCCGATTTTGACATATCTGACTATAATTGATTTTACATTATTAGTTTAAAACAATGGACTAAAATCATGGTTTTAGTCGAATAGATTACCTCAATAATCGTATCAACTGAACGTATAAAAACGCAATTTATTATTATTAATGTTCCAGCTCTTTGCATAAACGAGAATGTAAGAGAGCGAGACCTTGAATTTTTTTTTTTTAATTTTTTTAATAAAAGCAACAAGTGCATGAGTTGCGGATTGTCTAATTAAAATTAATTATTATTGAAAAGCGGCGTGAAGGCATTTGATTGTTCATTTGTTTTATGGATTACTTTCATAAATTATGTCAATATATTAAAAAGTTTATTGGGGGGTAAAGTCTGCACTACATATTATTTAATTGAATTGATGGTTAATGACTTTTTTAGGAATATGTAATTTTTGAATTTATTGCTTATTTAAATTAAATGGGCAATTTGCATATAGATTTTAAAATGTCATAAGTATTTCGAGTCATATATTCATGAATTGACAACTTATAAAAATAAACAGGTGTCAAGAGACAAACCTCAATTTTCCTAATTAAGTACCACCTCAAACGTACCTAGAATGACCACCAGAACCTTTGTAACAACAAAAATTTCTCCGTAAAAAAGAAAAATCTCGATTTACAGACACACACACACACACACGCTGACAGAACCTTGTCTCTTGAACTTGGTGCTGCCGTCGTTGGTACTGATGGTGCTATCGATAATCTCCGGGCAGTACGTTAACTTTTACATTAAGAAAAAACCAGTTGCACCATCAAGCGGGATGTATCAACACGTATTGCAAGGAGGATTTTATGTTTGATTTAAGGTTAGTGGGTTACGTATTCGCATTAGATGGAAGGGACGGGGGTGTTATAGTGAAACAAATGACTCTTGTACGGTTTTTTCTCTTACCGAAGGGGTTCTTACAAGCAATTGTTTCTAATTGCCTGGTATGTTAAACAACCCTTATCGCACCTCACCCCGTATAGAGAAAATCAATATGACTTGCTGCACTGTTTTGATTGTGAGGACGCACGCGTCGTCGCGACGCCTCCGGGATTCCGGGAGACGCTTCCATATTAATCCGGACTGTTTCCTGACTGTTCTCTCTTGGAAAATCTGTTTATTTTGGTGCATTTTACTTGGATTAATTTGAAGTAGGTGAGTCAGTGCAGTGTTTTGTTTTTCTTTCTCACTCACAGTCTAAGAGATACTTCATTTGTTATTGTATCGCACCAGTATATTGAGTTGGGCATTCATAGCCTAAGCGAAGATTTCAGGATTTCCGTGTTTACTTATTTTATTCAATTCACCGTATAAACTTCCAAGTGTCTTCGAACTGTAATAATTTGTCGCTTTGAATGTGATTTTTACAGTAATATGTGCGAGTGAAATTTACAGTATAAGCTAGTGCCTGGAATAAATGAATGATTATTAACTGCCTGGAAGGAAGTAAAATTTACAATTTGAAGACTCATGTTCAAAGATCTGTCATCTTTTCAGACTTAGAAATGCATATCGAAGATGTGCAAGATTCCTCTTTTTTATCAGTTAAAAAGTTCACAATCTAAGCCACTGGTTAACCACTAATAGCATTATATTCTCGCCAAGAATGTGACAAAAATTTCCATTACAAAATTCCCAGTCAAAACGTCCTTCTACCTAACACAACCAATGGCAAAGTCCTTAGGCTGTGAATTCCTTAATTAAACGTTGCCTTTTAACGCTGACAAAACGAAAAATAATTTGGCCTTATGCCAGCAATATACATACACTTCAATATTGACCCTATTCCTATTTACCAGACTCTATTTATTTTGTTTTATCTTCTATCTAGTTTCAAGGTTACAGCATCTTCATTTGCCTATTATAGTAACCGATCCACAAAGACACTTTAACCACCTTAATTTTGTGGTTTTTTATTGGCAGACTTGAGAGGGAGGAGGGGGAAGAAATGTGGAGCGCCGTGGCGCCGGACGACGCCCGCGCCCCGACGCCCTCCGCCCGCGCCAAACACAGCGCCACCGTCCACGGGGAGCACGTGTACGTTCTGGGGGGACGTAACGGGAATTTGCCGCTGAAGGATTTTTGGAAATACAATTTAGGTGAGTCCTAACCTTGAAATAAGTTTTTCAAAAAATTATCCGAAATCTGTCGAGTTTATACTCGTTTTTAGGTAATCGGTTTTTTCGTAGTTTTAACCAGAACCTTACGATCGGAAATAACTTGTTTCCTCTTAGTTTTTGGGAAAATTGTGTAGAGTACTTTTTGGTTTGTATTTAAAAAAGGCACTCATTATAAAAATTAAAAAAAATTAATTTCCCATACTTATTGAGAAAATTGCAATTCTCTGATTGAAGGTTTTTCTTGATTTTCTCCCACTGTATGGAAGCTACAACTAAAATTTTTTTCGTACAGGTAGTCCTCGTTATTCCAAACAACTTTTATATAAATTATTTTTGTCTTAGACCCATAGTTTTTTTTATAAAAAATTAAGAAAGTTATTTTTAGTACATTTCCATCAGTAACATTTCTTAAGGATATTATATTTTTTACGGCTTTCCTATGGGAATTACAGACTTTTTTTATAAGACATTTTTCAATGCCCTTTCATGCTTAATATATAGCAAAAAAAAAAATTTGAATCGGAGCACTTTTAAAATTTTGAAATTTTCCCGCCAGTTTTGGTGTAAAAAACCAAAAAATGCCAATAACTTTTTTCCTATTAAATTCTGGAAAAAATGTGTAGAATACTTTTCGATTTATATTTAAAAAAGACACTCACTACAAAAATTAAAAAAATTAATTTTGCCATAGGTTTTGAGAAAATTGAGAATTTTTGATTAGACATTTTTCCGGATTTTCTCCCACTGTATGGAAAATAAAATGAAAATTTTTTTTTGTACCGGTACTCCTTATAATTCCAAACAACTTTTGTAAAAATATTTTTTTTCATAAGTCCATAGATTTTTTGTAAAAAAATAAAAAATTGGTTTTCTTATCTTAAAGAGATTAAAACTTTAAATATTTTTTACGGCTTTTCTATGGGAAATACACAATTTTCTCATAAGAATTTTTTTATCGCCTCTTCATACCCAATATATAGAAAAAAATATTTTTAAAATCGGACAACTTTAAAAAATTTTCAAATTTTCCAGTCAGTTTTGGTCCAAAAACCAAAAAATGCTAATAACTTTTTTCCTATTAAATTTTGGAAAAAATGTGTAGAATACATTTCGATTCGAATTTAAAAAATACACTCATTGCAAAAATAAAAATTCCAAAATCTTTCTTACTTTCTAAGAAAATTTGATTTTAAGTTTTTCCGGGTTTTCTCCCACTGTATCGAAAATATGGTCGAAATTTTTGTTTGTAAATATGCTCCTCATTAGTTCAAACAATTTTTGTATAAACCTTTTTGTGAAAAAATAAAAAGTCCTTGACATGTAAATACTCGAAAAATGAAGTCCCCTCGACATATACCCCATTATCCCTAAGGAATAAACGTTTCGATCATTTATATACAACCCTATGGTTTACTTCCATTTTCACTCCCTAGACCATAAAACTTTAATAAATAAATATGTCATGACGCTTACAGATGTAGGCCGGTGAGAGGTTACTAGAGTCATTTTTTATTTCCTCCAAAGAGCTGTAGCTCATACAAAATTTTAATACTCTTCTGAATGAAAGGTTCTATATATCTTTCCTCTACTAGTTACAGGTAAATGGCAACAGCTGAAACCTTCGGGTGACCTTCTACCGTGTCTCCAAGAGCACACCGCCGTACCCTACAAGGACAACATATTCGTCTTCGGTGGTGAGGTCAGTTTCTCCACCAGCACCGAAACCCCTTTGTGGGTCTACAATGTGAAAAGCAACAGTTGGAAGAAGGTTAAAACGAAAAAAGGTACTGATATAGACCCTCTTTTGCTCTACTCTGTTCTATTGGTGGATCATTTAGGTGTGACCACCCCTAAGGGACGTAGAGGACACACCGCCCTGATCCATAACGGTTCCATGCTGATTTACGGGGGTTATCAGGATCTACGGGGGTCCACTGGGGAACTGTGGGCCTTCCACTTTGGTAATAAACCACTTTTTGGAAAAAGGGGGTTGATTAAAGGGTTGATTTGCAGAAACCGAGTCGTGGCATTTGGTTTCTACCCCTCCCAGTAAGATGGGGGATCAGTTTCCTGCTCCTAGGCATAAGCATTCTGCTGTGGTGCACGGTGAGGCCATGTGGATCTACGGGGGTAATGGAGAATTTCATTGTTTTTGTGAGTTTAATTGTTTCGAACTGTTTTAGGAATGACCGACTTGCAGGAACGGGGTGACCTCTGGAAATGGGACTTTTACACTAAAACCTGGACGAATATAAAGACGAAATTGAATCCGGGACAGTTGCACAGTCACGCTTGCTGTAAATTGCCCTCGTCTATGGTTGTGTTCGGTGGGGAGAGGAGTGGGCAGTGCCTAAACGATTTATGGAAGTTTAATTTTGGTAACGCAGCTTTTGAGCCTAAATTATTATGAAAGAACTTTTTTAAAAATTATTATAAGTTGATCGATATGGTGTTCTTTTTCAGCTCATTTTTTCTCGCAAATCTAATGGTCAAATCAGATTTTTGGTACCACTGATGGTTTACTCAAAAATTATAATTTTCTTAAAAATTAAAATAAACCCGTCGTCATGGTACTTATTTTCAACTAATTTTTCCTCGCAAATCTAATGGTCAAATCAGATTTTTGGTACCACTCACAGTTTACCCAAAAATTACAATTTCTTTTAAAAATTAAAATAAATCCATCGACATGGTACTCATTTTCAACTAATTTTTCCTCGCAAATCTAATGGTGCAATCAGATTTTTGGTACCACTGATAGTTTTCCCAAAAATTACACTTTTCTTAAAAATTAAAATAAACCCATCGTCATGGTACTCATTTTCAACTAATTTTTCCTCGCAAATCTATTAACGCAATTAGATTTTTGGTACCACTGACGGTTTAGCCAAAAATTACGGTTTTATTACAAATTAAAATAAACCTATCGACATGATACTCTTTTTCAACTAATTTTTTCTCACAAATCTAATGGTGCAATCAGATTTTTGGTACCACTGACAGTTTACTCAAAAATGACACTTTTCTTAAAAATTAAAATAAACCCATCGACATGGTACTCATTTTCAACTAATTTTTCCTCACAAATCTAATGGTGCAATCAGATTTTTGGTACCACTGACAGTTTACCCAAAAATCACAATTTCTTTTAAAAATTAAAATAAACCCATCGATATGGTACTCATTTTCAACTAATTTTTCCTCACAAATCTAATGGTGCAATCAGATTTTTGGTACCACTGACAGTTTACTCAAAAATGACACTTTTCTTAAAAATTAAAATAAACCCATCGACATGGTACTCATTTTCAACTAATTTTTCCTCACAAATCTAATGGTGCAATCAGATTTTTGGTACCACTGACAGTTTACCCAAAAATCACAATTTCTTTTAAAAATTAAAATAAACCCATCGACATGGTACTCATTTTCAACTAATTTTTCCTCACAAATCTAATGGTGCAATCAGATTTTTGGTACCACTGACAGTTTACTCAAAAATGACACTTTTCTTAAAAATTAAAATAAACCCATCGACATGGTACTCATTTTCAACTAATTTTTCCTCACAAATCTAATGGTGCAATCAGATTTTTGGTACCACTGACAGTTTACCCAAAAATCACAATTTCTTTTAAAAATTAAAATAAACCCATCGACATGGTACTCATTTTCAACTAATTTTTCCCTGCTAATCCAATGCTTACATCAGTTTTTTGATCACTTTAACCATATTTCCAAAATCCCCTTATAACCTCACAAAACCCTTCTTTAACTTTAGATACAGAAAGTTGGGAGAAAATTGTAATATCCGGCCTAAAACCCCAGCCCAGATCAGAAAGTAAGGCCTTCATTGTATCAGAGCTGCTCCTCAAAGGATCCTCAAAGGCCTCCCTGGAAGAGAAATCGGTGAGGATCAGAGCGAGGACTTGCAATTCGGCTGACAGAGGTAACAGACATTCTTCCTACTTGCCGAACAATCGGGTGGCACCCTGCGAAAACACTTACGTCTTTGAACCGTCACATTTGAATTATACTGATGGTGAGTTAGGTTAAGTTAGAAACTTTCAAAAAAATGGGAATTTTACGGTTTTTTAGGGAGCAACTTGGCTCAGCAGTACTCCGAACCGAACCGTCCACAAAAGACCAGTTTTTTGCAGGAAATCTCGAAGTTATCGCAGTTGAACATCTCCAGGATGAACAACAAATGCAACTACACCATTTTGGCCAAAGGAAAAACCACCGATAGCACCGAGAGTTTGTTGAAACAACGAATAAGTCCTCAGCAGGAGATCAACACCTCTTTGGCGGGATCTACTGAATTGTCGGCCACCCCATCTAGAGGTGAGTTTGTTATTTTTTTTTTTTTATGCACAAAAGTACACTTAACACACACAAAAACACCGTTTACATGTTATGTAGGTCTAGCCTGTTTTATACGGTACAGAATAGGTAAACATTTTTTTATATGGTAGGTCGCTTTACTCTTGAGCCGTTCATGCTACATAAAAATTCTTTAAGAAAAATTTATAGAGAATTTAATTGTCTACGAGTCTTGTAGAATGGTTTTATGACGTAAGATGAGCAGAAAAGGAGATATTTGCAAAAAACTATGATGGGTATGCGATGGCCTTCAGGTCTGTTTTATATCTCAAAAATCGCTTGAGCAAAGTATTCTATGGAGAATTTATTTAAAAACTACTTGAGCTAGAAAGTTAAAATTTTCTGGAGATATAGTTTATGGTACTGGCTATAAGACTTAATAGTTTCAGACTTACAGACCTTATCAGTGAAAAGTTATTCAAGTCCAAACATTAATTTATGCAAAATTTTATTGTACCTGACTGTCAGTTATTAATTTTTTAATTAATAACTACTTAAGTTAGACAGTTGAAATTTTTTAACGAAATGCCCTCGGGTACTGTCTATAAGCTCTGAAAGTTTCCTAGTTATAAACTATATCAGTCAGAAGTTATTTCAGTCCAAACATCCAAGTGATGCAAAATTTAATTGTACTTGACTATCGGTTATTAATTTTTTAATTAAAAAGTATTTAAGCTAGAAAATTGAAATTTTCTTAAGAGATGGCCCCAAATACTGCGTACAAGATCTGAAAGTTTCATATTTATAGACCTCATCAGTTAAAAGTTCTTTAAGTTCAAACATCAAACTGATGAAAAATTTAATTATACTTGACAGTCAGCTATTATTTTTTTAATTAAGAACTACATGACCTAGGAAGTTACAATTTTCTGGAGAAATGGCCTCAAGCACTTCATATAAGTTGCAAAAGTTTCATTCATATAAACTTTATCAGTAAAGACTTATTTAAGTACAAGCAACACAGTAATGCAAAATTTAATTGTACTAGACTGTCAGTTATTAATTTTTTACTTAAAAACTACTCAAGCGAAAAAGCTCAAATTTTCTTGAAAGAAGGTCTTGAGTACTGTCTAAAAACTCTGAAAGTTTCGTACTTATAGACCTCACCAGTCAAAAGTTATTTACGTCCAAACATCAAACTAACGCAAAACTCCATTGTACTTGACTGTCCGTTATTGCAAAGCTCGTGCAGTCAAAAGTATTAAATATAGAAAACAAAATTCATTTAATTGTTTCAATTTTTCAAATTTAAGTTCTAAAGCAAATTTCAAAATTTTTGAAAAAAATACAAATTTTCAACTTTTTATATCTCAAAAACTGTTTGAGTGAAGTAGATCATGTGACCCTCAAATTTCTTGGAATTTCACGTAGAATCTAAAAATGCAATAATAATTAGGGTGTATTCTTCAAAATAACGGAGTTTAGGTCAAAATTTCAGTAAAAAGTCCGTTATTTTGAACGAGACACCCTATATTTGATTACATTTTTAAATTCTACGTGAAATTCCAAAAAATTTGAGGGGTCACATGACATACTTTGGACAAACGGTTTTCGAGATACAAACCATCTTATGTGGCTCCCTCTAGTGTTTGCTTAAAATACTTTAAATTAAAACGCCATCTAGCGCCTAATTTTGCAAGCTTCTCGGCTTTCCTCGGCTTCCCCCAACTTCATAATAAAAAAACTTTTTTAAAAATCATCAAAACCGCATCGATATGCCACTCGTTTTCATCTAATTTTCGCTAACTAAGCCATTAAGAATATTCATTTTACTGTACAACCTCAATGCTTTCTTTGACAAGCTTACATAAGCATCTCCTACTACAAAAGAACCACCTCCTAAACATCAAACCCTAATAGGTACCCTGGTTAAGTCAAAATCGGCCTACGCGATAAAAAAGAAGTACCACGACCACTCAAACTCCTCCGATGACGAGC